>NC_092086.1:52113001-52343001 GCF_045679555.1 Salvelinus alpinus | reverse complement strand
CTCTACAAACTGAGCCACACGGGACTACACACAGGCTTTAAACACTCATAGAAAAAATGTATGTATATACATCTAAATACACACACATTAGTGGTGGAAAAAGTACCAAATTGTCATACTTGAGTAAAAGTAAAAATACCTTAATAGAAAATGACTCAAGTAAAAGGGAAAGTCACCCAGCAAAATACTACTTGAGTAAAAGTCTAGAAGTATTTGGATTTAAATATACTTAGGTATCAAAAGTATTATCATTTGACATTCCTTATATTAAGCAAACCAGACTGCACAAGTTATTGATATTTTTTTTTACAGATAGTACGGTCATCCGTACTGCCTCTGATCTGGTGGACTCACTAAACACGCATGCTTCGTTTGTAAATTATGTCTGAATGTTGGAGTGTGCCCGTGGCTTTCCGTAAATAAAAAAAACAAGAAAATGGTGCCATCTGGTTTGCTTAATATAAGGAATTAAAAATTATTTATACTTTTACTTTTGATATTTAAGTATATTTTAAACCAAATACTTTTAAACTTTTGCTCAAGTAGTATTTTACTGGGTGACTACCTTTACTTGAGTCATTTTCTATTCAGGTATCTTTACTTTTACTCAAGCGCGACAGTTTGGTACTTTTCCACCACTGGATAAACGTATTGACAGTAATATTTTGTTGTGAGAGAAATCTGCTATTGCTAACGGTTGAAGTCCATCTTTAAGACCCCACTGGGCACACACTGGTTGAATAAACGTTGTTTCCACCAACGTGGAATTCCTGTAGCCAGACAATGACACCTGATTTAAAGACGAGAGGTCCTCTGGTAAATAACAAAAAAATATTTCCAGCTTCACAAGAAAGGCACAACGTGGAATAGATGTTGAATTGACGTCTGTGCCCAGTGGGACAGTTGTACAGAGCTGAGGAGGGTGTATGGACCTTATGTAGTCCTGGAGATGATTGTGCCTGTTTTTCCTTAGAAATGTTTAGTTGTATTTAGTTATTTACCAGATTACCTCACATTCTGAAACCAGGTGGCATAGTATTGCACAAAAATGTGTATTTTCCCCACATTACATTCAGGGGAGTAAGCGCTAACATTTGTCCTCTTTCACACATGTACAAGAGTGTATGGATGTGTAAATTGGAAATGTGTCTTTTGCATATCCCAACTCTCCCTGAGAGAGTGGGGGCACAGCTAGGGTCTGCCATTATCAACAACGACCCTGGAGCAATTAGGGTTACGTGCCTTGCTCAAGGGAACATCGGCAGATTCTTCACCTTGTCAGCTCAGGGATTCGAACTAGCAACCTTTACGGTTCCTGGCCCAGTGCTCTTACCGCTAGGCTACCTGCCACCACAAGGCTACAGTACCTGATGCCACATTCATGTATACTGTACAGTGTTTTCCCTTAGAAACCTGCAAGAACCTCCTTATGTAACAGCAACAGTAACTGATGGATGAGGCTACCTACAATGGTATGTCTCTTGGCCTGAGCCTGTGTACTGGAATCTATTGACTGAGTTGGCTAGCGTGAGTAAGCTAGTGCGAGTAAGCTAGCGCGAGTAAGCTAGCGCGAGTAAGCTAGCGCGAGTAAGCTAGCGCGAGTAAGCTGTGATGTATGACCAGTAGTTGTTCCTGTACAAATGCTACATTTATGATAGGCTTACATTTTTCATAGCAGTTGCATTTTGTTTTCTTGGAGCTTATGATTAAGGTGTCCGACATACGGATAAGGTAACAGGGGTCAACCCATCCACTCACCTGTGAACAGACCTCGGGTTAAGTGGCCTTACGGATACCTACTTGACCTACAAGCATTCATTTTCTACATCCTGACCTTAAACCTCTGGAACGTCCAATGTATACACACACACACACTGCACGTCAAGTACTTTATACATAAACGTGACAACACATCCATTTGATAACCTCCACACCACAACTAGTTGGTGGAAGGAAAAGGTGAGATGCTTCACAAGTGTCGGTGTCGCCTTAAGGCCGATCACTGATGAGTAGCTACTGCAGAGTTACTAAAGGAACACAAAGCCTAATACACACGTCTGTAGAGTTCAGTTGTTAACATGTGTCTTACATCTCTGTCAACTGACAGCATTTTTCTTCCGCCTCAACTGAAGATAAGATAACAGGTAGTTCGCTCAGTACTTTGATGTAAAAAGTCCACGGGAAGAGTGCGCTTACAGTAAACTGTAGTCCCGACTCAATTAATGTGGTATCTCTGCGGCTTGATGTTTAGAACAACGTATGTGAATGGTGCAAATGGGACTCTTTACCACATACCGTCTTCGGAGGAAGTTTGTGAAGGACCTATGTTCCCAGAAGAGCAAAAGGTTTTAAATCAAGTAAGACGTACCAATCTTTTTTTTGGTGGAAGTTTCCTTTTGATAAGAGAGTGTTTCTGTGGCACCCTCCAGATTGTATAAGGGAGAGTGGGGTAAATTGAGCCGTTTTTAACGTTCAGCATCACTACCTCAAGGCAAATATAGTAATATTTCTAACAAAGATATCTACATATATTTCAGGATGTTGTGTATCACTGGAAATAATCACAATTAATTTAAACAGAACAGTTTTGAAAACCTAGCTTGTCCCAAAAAAGTGGACTCTGGCACAACTTACCCCGGGTATGGGGTAAATTCAGCTTATGGACAGGGTAAGTTGAGCGGCCTTGGGGTAAGTGGGTGATGGTGTCCTGTGATGGTGCTGGTAGGTCAAAGTTTAAATCAAGGAATGGGGGTGTGGTATATTGTATATGATAAATATATGCCTACATTCAGATATACACTGAACAAAAATATAAACACAACATGTAAAGTGTTGGTGCGATGTTTCATGAGCTGAAATAAAAGATCCCTGAAATATTCCATACGTGCAAAAAGCTTATTTCTCAAAAATGTCATGCACAAATTTGTTTACATCCCTGTTAGTGAGCATTTCTCATTTGCCAAGATAATCCATCCACCTGACAGGTGTGGCATATCATGAACCTGATTAAACAGCATGATCATTACACAGGTGCACCTTGTGCTGGGGACAGTAAAAGGCCACTCTAAAATGTGCAGTTTTGTCACACAACACAATGCCACAGATGTCTCAATTTGGAGGGAGTGTGCAATTGCCATTCTGACTGCAGGAATGTCCACCAGAGATGTTGCCAGAGAACTGAATGTTAATTTCTTTCTCTACCATAAGAAACCCATTGTCGTGCCAATGTTGTTTTAAAGATTCTGGCAGAACGTCCAACCGGCCTCACAACCACAGAACACATGTACGGCGTTGTATGGGCGAGCGGTTTGCTGATGTCAACGTTGTGAACAGTTTTCCCCATGGTGGCACTGGGGTTATGGTATGGGCAGGCATATGCTACGAACAATGAACACAATTGCATTTTTCTCGATGGAAATTTGTATGCACAGAGATACCGTGATGAAATCCTGAGGCCCATTATCGTGCCATTCATCCGCCGCCATCACCTCACGTTTCACCATGTTGCAAGGATATGTACACCATTCCTGGAACCTGAAAATGTCCCCGTTTTTCCATGGCCTGCATACTCACCAGACTTGTCACCCATTGAGCATGTTTGGGATGCTCTGGATCAACGTGTACGACAGCGTGTTCCAGTTCCCGCCAATATCCATCTACTTCACACAGCCATTAAAGAGGAGTGGGGCAGCATTCCACAGGCCACAATCAATAGCCCGATCAACTCTATTCGAAGGAGATCTGCATGAGGCAATGGTCACATCAGATACTGACTGGTTTTCTGATCCACGCCCTTACCTTTTTTTTAAAAGGTATTTGTGTCCAACAGATACATATCTGTATTCCCAGTCATGTGAAATCCATAGATTAGGGCCTAATGTATTTATTTCAAATGACTGGTTTCCTTATATGACCTGTAACTTTGTAACATCTTTGAAATTGTTGCATGTTGCGTTTATATTTTTGTTCAGTATACTGTAGATCTCTCTGTTCAATATAACTTACCCTTCTATTTCTTGACTGTTGTTTCGATGTGCCAATTCGTAAGCAAGTTCTCTGCATTTGAGGCTACTAAGCCCATGAAACTGGTCCGCGAGATTCTTGATATGTTTAGCAAGCTCAGACTCCATGTCATCAGACCTTATTTACCTCTGCTACTCTATCCTAGCTTCTTTCACACAGGCACACGTTCATTTTCCTTTTTGTCAATGTGCCTCTTCAGCGTCATTCATTCTATGTTGTCATCCCTTGTTGCTCCTCGATTGAACTTTTCCCCTTATCTCTGTTTCTTTCTTTCTTTCTTTCTTTCTTTCTTTCTTTCTTTCTTTCTTTCTTTCTTTCTTTCTTTCTTTCTTTCTTTCTTTCTTTCTTTCTCTCTCTCTCTCTCTCTCTCTCTCTTTCTCTCTTTCTCTCTCTCTCTCTTTATTTCTCTCTCTCTCTTTCTCTGTCAAAGGAGTTTTGCGTATGGCTCTGATTTCCCTGCCTTATCACTGCCCTCTGGTGGTAGTCAATTGCCATAGCAGACTTGTAAAATGTTGGATCATAGCCATAGGATATTTTATTGTACAAGTGTATTGAATGTATGACATTATATTTTAATGTACAAGATATTCCATCCCTTATAATCCCTAATATAATTTACAAATACAATTTCGATCATAGTAGGACTACCTACACACCTGATAAGCCTGGATATGCAGGTCCAAAGGACAGTATTAGCATCAAAATGGCATGTATTAATATTTTACAACTGATACGTAGTATAAGTTGTTACTTGTGTATTGTTTCATGTTCCTGAAGGGTTCATGGGAATTAACAGTTTGGAATCCACTGCCATAATAGACACTGCCTAGCAGGGTTGGGGTCAATTCCATTTCAATTCCAGTCAATTCAGAAAGTACACTGAAATTCCAATTCCAAATCTCTTCAATGCTTTTCAATACGGGAAATGTCGAATTGGAATTTGGTTTACTTTCTGAATTGACTGGAATTGAAATGGAATTGACCCCAACCCTTCTGCCTAGATCAAATGTGCCAACTTTGAGATAAACATTGGGCTTGTTCCCACTAGAGGGCATCATTAACCGTTTTGTCACCAAAGCCCCATATACTACCCACCACTGCGACCTGTATGCTCTCGTTGGCTGGCCCTCACTACATATCCGTCGCCAAACCCACTGGCTCCAAGTCATCTATAAGTCTTTGCTAGGTAAAGCCCAGCCTTATCTCAGCTCACTGGTCACCATAGCAACACCCACCCGTAGCACGCACTCCAGCAGGTATATTGCACTGGTCGTCCCCAAAGCCAACACTTACTTTGGCTGCCTTTCCTTCCAGTTCTCTGCTGCCAATGACTGGAACAAATTTTAAAAATCTCTGAAGCTGGAGTCTTATATCTCCCTCTCTAACTTTAAGCATCAGCTGTCAGAGCAGCTTACCGATCACTGTACCTGTACACAGCCAATCTGTAAATAGCACACCCGACTACCTCATCCCCATATTATTACTTACACTCTTGCTCTTTTGCACCCCAGTATCTCTACTTGCACATCATCATCTGCACATCTATCACTCCAGTATTTATGCTAAATTGTAATTATTTTCGCCTCTATGGCCTATTTATTGCCTACCTCCCTACTCTTCTACATCTGCACACACTGTACATAGATTTTTCTATTTTTCTTTTCTTTTGTGTTATTGACTGTACGTTTGTTTATGTGTAACTCTGTGTTGTTGTTTTTGTCGCACTGTTTTGCTTTATCATTATCATCCTATAAGAGGTAATGGAATGAGTTCACAGTAACACAAGAAAGAACCTTAAGCGTTTCAATAAAATCAGATATATATTTTATTTATAAAACAAGTCTGTATTTATTTTACAAAATTATTCCAAATGTACAGCACAATTTCAACGAAATGGATTTTTGTCATTAAGTGTAGAAGGTGAAAATGAAATGAAAGATACTTTTTCAGTCTTTGTTGAGGAGGGATCTCATGTGTCGTTTTAGCAAAGATGGTGGATAAATGAAGATAGTTCACTCAGGCCTTTTACCATTGAAAATAAATAGTCAGTTCCGGTCTTCTTAACTGGGTGTGTCTCCCATAGCCACCAATGCAATAGCAGCTGGGTCTGGTCTACTTACAGTCCTTCATTGACTTTCATTGAACCAGAAAAAAAACAGCAAGTGGGGTGTCTCGCTTCCTCTTCCATCTCTGGTTTTGGTTTGGCTTCAGTGTCTGCCAATATCTTGAAAAGACTGCTGCAAATACTGAAGAAACACTGGAGAAGTGCATAGAACTTGTGTTGAAACATTGCAGTCTATCTATGAAGCAGTCCTTGACTTTTACATTAGAAAGTGCAATTCAAAGAAAAACTCAAACGTTTGTCTAGTTTGAGGTTAAATTCCAAAGGGATAGAGAAGCCTACCGGTATTTTTAAAAAAGATTTAAATTTTTTTTTTTTAAAACAGAACAAAATATACTCAGGTTTTAAAACTCAGGTTAGTTTTAGAACAATTTATTTTAGAACAATTGATTTTTGAGGTGACGTGTTTATGAATGACACGTGACACAGTCTGTCGCTATGGAAACCAGTCAACCTCCAACAGTCGGTAACCATCTCCTCTAGGTCATAAAGCTGTTATGCAAACGTCTGTTTCATACGTTACCTATTTGCTTTGTACAGATGACAAACTTAGCAACAACAGTAAAGTACACATTCTGTACCGTACAATGACTGTACAGTGTAATATGCATGCCCTGAAACTCCTCCCTGTTCCTGTGATCTGTTGAATATTGAAAATCGAAGGTGACTAATAGCACCTCATTAAAGGTAGTCTGTTTATGTAAACATGGCCTAGGTATGAAGCAGACAGACAGGGGAGAATCAGGTGTCCCATTCTTCCACTGCTCCACTGATTATAGATGGAAGAGACAGAGAGTGTGATACTAAGATGCATACAAAGACTCCCAGTCAGTCCCACATTTATAAGGAATAAAGAACAGAGATCTCTGGCTGGATTGACACAGATGACATGTCCCAATGGGATGCACTGCCCTTCATCTCTGTGTGTGTTACTGAGTGTGATAGAGGGCACCGTGTGAAATGGTGTGACCAATGAGGGAGAGGCAGAGAACGTCTTCTGTGTTTGAGTGTGCATGAATGAGTTGAATAGAGAAAGCCATTCATTTTTGGTGTGTATGCATGTGTGTGTGAACTTTGTTTCCCAGCTCACAGGTTCTCGTTACTAGGCTCGTGACCAGGGAACAGATCGGGGGTTTCTGCTAACGTGGCCCTGACCTTCTTCTTCTCTTTAAAACGTCCTGAGTGGGACACTTTGACATGGCGTCCCTTGGTGGTGGTCTTATCCACTATCCTCTCCAGACGGGCGTTCAACTGGCTGTCCTCTGTGGCGCCCTCTACTGGCCCGGGGGCTCCACCGTGGGGTGTGGTATTGCTGCCGTACTCCGCTGGGATCTCGTACAGAACCTTGGGCTCCGACTTCTTCTTACGTAGGAAGGTGAGCTTCCACCAGCCAGGCGATGGGTCAGCCATGACCACACACACACAGAGAGAGGAGGGAGAGCGGGATGGAAGAATGGAGGGGCCTTGGGTTGGTGTGGGGAGAGAAAGAGCGAGAGAGGTTTAGTAATAAGTTAGTTAACTGTAGCTTTTATAGCTCCAACGTTTACAATGAAGATGGATCAGACATGAGTCATGACCTCTCAGAGGGAAGAGTGCGAGAGGGAGGGAGAGTTACGTAAAATCCCCTAACTACTCCCTTCTCATTCCCCATTCAAACTCCTGCCACACCTCTTACCATAAGCCCTAACCACAGTAACCTGACTCCCAACACCGCCCAGCTCAGATAGAGCCGTGTCAGATAGATCCGTGTCAGATCGATCCGTGTCAGATCGATCCGTATCAGATCGATCCGTGTCAGATCGATCCGTGTCAGATCGATCCGTGTCAGATCGATCCGTGTCAGATAGATCCGTGTCAGATAGATCCGTGTCAGATAGATCCGTGTCAGATAGATCCGTGTCAGGGGGAACGGACTGAGCTCTCCTGAATATTTCAGGGGAACTCGATAGGCACCATATGGTGGAGTGATGACAGGGCACCGCTGGTGATTGGGTTACTCCTATTGTGCGGTGGCCAAGCTAAACGTGCTGGCTGCTAATACAGTGCCTCATATTTCAGCGAAACCCTTTCTAGGATGGGGTAACACTCACAGGTTGCCCAATCTCTGGTACTGAGGTGCTGCTCTTTGAATAGCAAGTCACTGCTTCTGCCACTACTACTGCCATTATCAATCCATCTACCATTGTCACTGCTTCTGCCACTACTACTGCCATTATCAATCCCTCTACCATTGTCACTGCTTCTGCCACTACTACTGCCATTATCAATCCCTCTACCATTGTCACTGCTTCTGCCACTACTAATGCCATTATCAATCCCTCTACCATTGGCACTGCTTCTGCCACTACTACTGCCATTATCAATCCCTCTACCATTGTCACTGCTTCTGCTACTACTAATGCCATTATCAATCCCTCTACCATTGTCACTACTTCTTCCACAACTACTGCCATTATCAATCCCTCTACCATTGTTGCCACCACTATCACAATAGACATGACTACTACTACTACTACTACAACGACTACTGCTAATGCAAACCTGAGATTGGGTTTAGTTCCATTCTGATGCAGTCATTTCTGATAATTAATATACTTATTTTTCCAGCTGAAATTCCCCTGGCCTTGGTTCAAATCCAACCAGTCATTAGAATAATTCTTTCAACAGGGAGTTTCAGTTTAGTGTTTCATCTCAATGGAAGTTTCCCTGTTAGGACTAGACAGAAAGGTACCCTGGTGTTAGCGAGTGAAAAGCTTTTTAAACTCCAGGTAAACCGTTCTGCAAACAAAATATCAAAGGGACTTCCAGAAGTCATGTGTTCTGTAGTGCGTCTGTGCAGGTTAAGTGCTGTTGCTCGGACTGTAACAGTCGTGGGAGATTTTGGCTGCTCATTGTGTAATACAGGCAGAGCAGGTTGTATTGTCTGTCCTGTGGGTTTCTACACAAGTCCACCTTCCCACTTTAGCAAACATGTACTGATTTACCAGCACACATACTATATCAACACAAATGGACATCTAGAACATGAAGACAAGACTAACTATGTGAAGCGCAGACAAAGGCGAACACACACATGAAAATGGAGGGCCACACATGTAGTAAACGTAAAAATAGACACGTGCGCGCGCACACACACACACACAAACATACACAAACACATACTGCTCTGCCCTCGCTGCACACAGATAAAGCCTCTGCTTTGTGCCACTCTCCCCCCAGAAGAAGGGAGTAGGCTGTTACCCGCCGGTCGCCTAGCAACGCTGTGGAAATTTCCATAGAATATGCTAATGTAATTTTGGTGATCTGTTTGGGTGCTGCTGATCAGTGGTGGACAAAATACCCAATTTTCAGACTTGAGTAAACGTAAAGATTCCTTTTTTTTTTAAAGACTCAAGTAAAAGTGAAAGTCACCCAGAAAATCCTACTTGAGCAAAAGTCTAAAAGTATTTGGTTTTAAATGTACTTAAGTATCAAAAGTAAAAGTATAAATCATTTAAAATGTCTTATATTAAGCAAACCAGACGACACGATTTTCTTGTTTTTTTTAATTTACGGAAAGCCACGGGCACAGTCCAACACTCAGACATAATTTACAAACGAAGCATTTGTGTTTAGTGAGTCCACCAGATCAGAGGCAGTAGGGATGACAATGGATGTTCTCTTGATAAGTGCGTGAATTTGACAATTTTCCTGTCCGGCTAAGCATTCAAAATGTAATGAGTACTTTTGGGTGTCATGGAAATTGTAAGGAGTAAAAAGTACATTATTTTCTTTAGGAATGTAGGGGAGTAAAAGTAGAAGTTGTAAAAAATATAAATAGGTAAATAAAAGTACAGACCCCCTAAAAGATACAGACCCCCTAAAATATATTTTAAAAAATATATATATATATATATTTACTTAAGCACTTTACACCACTGGTTCTGGTGACTTTTGTTCTGATAGCTGAGGGTTGGGTTTGGTTGAACAAGCAGAAGCCAAGACAGATTTTTTTCTCTCATGACAAAACAGCCGATACAATTGGCCAACATGTTAATGTTTGAGTTCCTTTGACTGGTTTCCTGCCAGGGTGAAACGTTCAGAGGCAAAGCTAGTCTGGCCGTCTTTTTATCTGCCTCAGCATAATAGTTTGTCTAAGATATGTCCTGTATTAAATATCTGGCTTTATGTGGAATCATTTCTTGTTTACAGTTGATATTGTACTGGTCAATTGTTATTCAACCTAACATATCTGTAATGATAAATTGATTAGCTGGGTTTACAAACACATATGTCATTCACCGGACGTTGTTGTACTACCCTATGTGTGGGTGGTTATCTTGCAGTCAAAGTGCAACCCATTTTATGACCCTTCTCAAGCGGTTTTCCTCATTAGTTCTATTGACCATTATATTGCCCATCGGCATGCCAGTCAGTCAGTGACATTCAACACAGCTCATTCTCGGGTCATCCACCCGGTCCGTCTTTCCGTCATTCCCCCTCTTGTCCTTTAGCCATCAGTAACCTAGATTTCCCATTTCACACCCTCCTCAGAGCAGAACATCGGTCAAGTAGCGGGACCGTGTCCTGGACTAGTCGTTGGTGCAGCCAGTTGTCCAGCTCAGCAGACAAGGTTACTGCCAGTAAAGCTCCAAGCACTGAGTTGGTTTAAATGATGTCATGAGGAATTCCATAAGAAAACATGAAATCTCTCTCTTTAGAGAATCATTCATTTTATGGCTGTGGCTGTGTTGCGTGACTATTTGGAATGGTCCAGAGGCAATCCCTTCAAGGTAACAATGATCATGTCCATATTCCTCATCCAGAAAATCGATCAAACAAACATGATCACAATTTCACTCCATTACAGGTAGTAAACCTGCGCTTAGAGCCCAGATTTCTAGTGAGACCATGTCCCCGTACACTCTGTAGCGATCCTTCCAGTCATGTGGAGAGTCTACGCTACGGTAAACATCCACCTGTGTGTGCAGACTGGGGTTAACGCCACTGATAGGAAAGTCACCTTTGGTGATAACTCTGTCTGCAATAAAGCCTATAGCTCCATTCCCATGCTAACGTTAGACTCTTTATCTGGGAATTCAAATATTTACGAAATGTGGAGCATGGTCAAACGTGAGGGGAAAGCCCCTTAAAATGACAACCTCACTTCTCATGCATCTGTCAAACTATTGCATTAAGCAGGCTTTGACACAACAGTGGCCAATATGCTGGCCATTAGTGCAGTGGTCATTTCCTCTTAGGATATACTATACGTGTTTTGGTATGGGTTAAATTGATGCCGTGACTAAGATGATATACTTACTTAGCGAAGAGTAAGATGTCAAGGCGAGTTACGCAAATGACGGTGTCATGTTGGTATTTTACAGCTAGCGCAGTTAGTGGGAGCATTGTATTGAATCCATAGAAATGTAGACACATTGACATACGGTCACCAAGGCACAGTGCAATCAGTTAGGTGCAGTGTGTGTTAACAGCTTAGTGTTTACTCAGTGTGTGTGTATGGTCAAAAGGCTCAGCGTTCAAAGGTCCTTATTGCTAACTGGAGGGGCCCAAGGAAGCCTATTGTGTCTGAAGTCCACTTTCAGTCAGTTTAAGAGGTGTCCATCTGAATTAGGTATGTTGCGCGAAGAGTGCAGTGAGCACAACGTTTGACGTTCTGGAGAAAGATACAACAAGCTCTTCGATTTTGATCATCCATATTTTGCCATTGCAATCTTGCTGTACATCTGGCAAAATGTTGTTAATTGTGTACTGTCAAGGTACAGCTTAGGGTGTGTGTGTGTGTGTGTGTGTGTGTGTGTGTGTGTGTGTGTGTGTGTGTGTGTGTGTGTGTGTGTGTGTGTGTGTGTGTGTGTGTGTGTGTGTGTGTGTGTGTGTGTGTGTGTGTGTGTTCACAAGAATAGTAATGCTTATTACAAAAATGTTGTTGGTCCCCACAAGCTTAAATGCTATTGGTTGGGGGTTTAGGGTTAAAGTTAGAATTAGTGTTAGGGTTATGGTTACGTTTAGGGTTAGGAGCCTGGGTTAGTTTTAGGGTTAGGGTTAGGAGCTAGGGTTAGTTTTAGGGTTAGGAGCTAGGGTTAGTTTTAGGGTTAGGAGTAGGGCTAGGTTTAGGGTAAAGGTTAGGTTTTCAGGTTAAGGTTAGGTTAAGGGTTAGGGGCTAGGGAAAATAGGATTTTGAATGGGACTGAATTGTGTGTCCCCACAAGGTGATTGTACAACACTGTGTGTGTGTGTGTGTGTGTGTGTGTGTGTGTGTGTGTGTGTGTGTGTGTGTGTGTGTGTGTGTGTGTGTGTGTGTGTGTGTGTGTGTGTGTGTGTGTGTGTGTGTGTGTGTGTGTGTGTGTGTGTAATAACCTCACCTGTGTATATGTAGAGATCTGGAGGCGACCTTCCTCCCAAAGCTTAATAGTTTATGGGAAAAACCCTGCTAGGAAAGCCAAATTCATTGATTCAAATATCAGATCATTCCCACTCCAATATCCACTCCAGAATCCTCTTCCACTCTTATCCTTTTACTGCTATCCTTCCCTTCATCTTATTCGTCCTCCCCTGTTCAGTCTATTCTCTCTCTCTCTCTCTCTCTCGCTCTCTGATAGTCAGGTGTAGAGCTACAGGTGCAACCTTTGTCCCTCCTCCTGTCACACAAATACACACTTAGCTGAGTTGAACACTATAGACTCCGCCCACTGGGACTTGGGTAAACACAACCAGGGTGACAGTGAGACGAGAAGAGCGTAGATAGACGCTCAATAGATCCGCTCGACTTATTACATGTTCTGCCAAATCACTCTGCCAACACGTTCACCGTGTCTGCTGGTTCAGTCAGACAAGAAGGCTTGTTAATACCAACTATGTCAAGCCTTGAGAGGTTAGAGAGGACGATCGTTGCTTATGGTTATACCGGGGATCTGCGCGCCATCAGATATCATGTTGTATCCATGTTGATTTTCATCATGCCTGGCGTTATAGTTTTCAATCCTCCCTCAGAAGTAGGACGTTGGTTAATATGTAACCAAAAGGCTTAGTCCTCGGATGCATTAAGAAAGCCCATCTCCATGGCTTCAGTTTGTATTGGCATCATTGTTGGATGTCAACTTGTTGTTTAGAAGCTCTTGGATACATAAACCACATGTGTATCAATATCGCTCGCCTGAATATACAACACACACGTTCAGACACATACAAGGACAGGGCAAAAATATATATATTCCGTATTTTCATTCAATGGGTAAGACAGCCGAAGTCTCGTACGACCCTCTCCAGCCCTCTGCCAATATCCCCAAAAAGCGAAACCTACGCAGACAAAAACGTCAGCTACACAATAAAACAATCTCCGAGACAGCTTGTGAGAAGGCTTGAAACTGGCAGATCACATGCCAGTTGAAAACATCCTTATGACCCAAAATGGCTGCCATAAAACCAAAGAGGCCTTATAAAACCCAGCTCATCTCTCCCCACAAGCCTGGAGAGCATGGCTCCTTGTGTCCAGCTCCAAGTAGTCAACCATCTGTTTGCTACGGCCCATAAACCTGTGATCATGCGATACGTGTCTCTAGAAGGGCGATATGGACAAACAACACAATCAAGGCGTGTCTTTTGGGTGAACGTGTTCGTTGTTTCATATATATGTTTCGCCAGTGACTTTCCCTGAAGCATAAGGGCGACAGTGGGCACGTACAGTTTCTCTGACTACCTACATTATGTAGTCTACGACTTGAACTAGCACAGATATGAACCCATTATCCTATATCATAATATCATGTTATGACTATCTGAACTCTACAATAATACATTTATTTGATATGGCGCTATGAGCATTATGAAAGATCAGATTGAAGAGGGAGGAAATAGGCCTGAGCAGCGGCCCCTGTCCTATCAATCTCACCATGTAAAACCCCCAACAATGCCATCCTTAGATCTCAAGCATATCTCAGCTTCATATCAGTTTGCATGTTCTGGGCAGAAGTGGTCATGCGCCCTCCCTCCCTCTCTTTGTCTGATCTCATCTCTCTCTCTCCCCCTTTCTGGGCGTGTGTCTCAGCAGTGTTTTATTGGCAGATGCATGGCAGATGCCTGGAAAACAAACACAATTGAAAGGGACACACCATCCAACACCCAACAACACTATCTTTTACCAGCACTGCACAAGAGTTCACATGGCTCTACACATACTGTTCCTTCTGACCTCTGACCCCAAATGAGTGTTTCAGTTCTTCAAACCAATAGATGTTTGGAGAAGGAGAAAGGGCCAAAGGGGTCACGTGTGTGTTAGTATGTGACAGAGAGGGGCAGAGAGGAGGAGAATGATTATCTATGCATAGTCACTTTACCCCTACCTACATGTACAAATTACCTCAACTAACCTGTACCCCCGCACATTGACTCAGTACCAGCACCCCCTGTATATAGCCTCGCTATTGTTATTTTATTGTGTTACTTTTTATTTTATTTTTGACTTTAGTTTATTTAGTAAATATTTTCAGAAATCTCTTTCTTGAACTGCATTGTTGGTTAAGGGTGTTTCACGGTAAGGTCTACTACACCTGTTGTATTCGGGCGCATGTGACAAATACAATTGGATTTGATCTGAACTTGAAGGTGGCAGGGGCCTTAGACAGACAGCAGCACGTGGCCCTACAAACGGAGCCTCGTTTCTGATGGTCGATCACAGAAAGCACAGAACAATTCTACTCTGGTCTGTACCTGGGTGGGGAAAATGGGGGTGAACTTTACCTCTACGACTAGGTCCTAGTTGATGGTGTCGGTTTGGTTTACCTGGTGGATAACAAGAGAGCTGGGGGGGGGGGGGGGGAGAGAAAATAAATCGTAGACACAATGTCATTCGCTTGTGAGAGAAGATCTGATTCAATAGCACTTGCAATCAACAGTAACGTTACCGTTCGTTGATGCCAATTTGACATGACTGCTTGCGGAGACTGGATTATCAACTCTGTGTGAAAATATAGTCAAGTGCCCATGTTCATTCAAAGCAGGCGCCCCGTACAGAACTGTAGCGACGTAGATAAGCAAATACGTCCCGGCATCAATCACAACTGGCTCGCAGATAAAGGAAAGCCGTGCCACCGAGCCAAATAGAAGATTCTTTCCTGTCAAACTGATTCTACGTGCAGTATAATCTACCTGTCAATCTACGAGAAACTGCCACTATCACATCGCACTGTAAAGGCATGTCAATACAATATGCACTGTGTTTTACACTAGATATATGTTATTCTTGTCAGTTTGCCTGTGTGAGTGTCTGTAGTGTTTTGATTTTGATATGTTGTTGGTTAAGCATGTGTTGTTAGGCGTTGTCTGCCTATAATCAACCAGTGGGTATAAATAGTTTATTGAGGTTGAATTGGTTTTTGCAACAGTACCTCCTTGTGGACAGAGACAGAACTGCACGGTACACAATGGCAGAAGAGACATTGCAAGGATTCCATCACATTGGCCATCCCCCCCAAAAAGCAATGTGACCTCTCTAACAGAAACTGTAATAGTCTCTCTTTATAATCTACTACAGATGCCAGACTAGGCATTTGGGTCAGGGCATTTGGGTCAAATATTTCCTTTGTACAACAAGCCCCACTAACAATAGAGACTATCAAATAGCATGTCACCTGATGTAGTACTCACATTACCCAGCAGAGGGCATCCAACCAGCATTGTACATGACATCACTGGGCACTGCTGGGCTCTCTGCCATCACACACAGGGCTGGCACTCTGCCATGGCAGTAACTTCACTCGTGCTGTCCTGCTGGTGGCAGACTTCTAAAGCGATTAGGCCACGCTGCTCTCTGGCGCTAGGAAACCTCCATGGCACCTCCGTGCTGCTCTCCCATGTGGCACGTTGGCTGTGGGTCCACCGGGTCAGTCTAGCACAGCTAGAAACTCTGGGTCCTGCTCCAAGTCCTGGGGAGCGTCTTACAGACTTACAGACTACAGTCCACTGGTTGCTAGTGGGGCTTGTTGTACCACGATGCCACTGAAATGACTGATGTCAGGAGAAGAACCAGGTTGAATACGTTGTGTTTTTTGTTTTCTTCTCTTGTACCAATGGCTGTTGTCTGCGCAAACGAGATGGTTAAAGTTGTAAAGGGAGTCTTAAGTAACACTGCCACCCTGTGGTCTTACTCCATCGTTGCAGGGAAGCTGATCAGATGGGTACAATGGTTTGAAAGGTTTTTGTACTGTCTTTGTTTGCGGTAGTGTGGTGATAGGACACCAGGTGGCAGTTGGGCATATTTACACTCAAAACCTCGTGATTTCATAATAACAGTTGAGAATGTCCTGTATATTTTAGGACTCAGACACACAGTTTAGAAATACAGCATTCTACTCAATCAGAGGGAACAGCCGTGAAGAACAATGGGTGGATCATTGGTAGAATAATGAAGAGGGAGAGTTGAGGGAAGAGGAGAGGGAGAGTGATGTTTATTTATTTTCTCTTTTGTACTGTAATTATTTGCACATAGTTACAGCACTGTATATAGCCACAATATGACATTTGAAATGTCTCTATTCCTTTTGAACTTTTGTGAGTGTAATGTTTACTGTTCATTTTTTATTGTTTATTTCAGTTTTGTTTATAATCTATTTCACTTCCTTTGGCAATGTCAACATATGTTTCCTATTCCAGTAAATCCCTTTCAATTGAGACTTAGAGAGTGAGAGAGAGAGGTGCTCTGTAAATGTGATTCTGAAGGAGGGCTGTCCCCTTAAGCACAAGGTAGCCCCCTTCACTCTCCTCTCTCGCTCTCCTTCCCCTCTCTCCTCTCGCGTGCGACTCCATTTTAATTTCACAGCAGAGAGGGCTTAATTCATGGCAGTGGGTACCCCAGTGCCACACCCCTCTCTCTCTCTCTCTCTCTCTCTCTCTCGCTCTCTCTCTCTCTCTCTCTCTCTCTCTCTCTCTCTCTCTCTCTCTCTCTCTCTCTCTCTCTCTCTCTCTCTCTCAAGCAGGACACTCAAAGCACTGTTACATCCTCCTGCTTCCCTCCATCCCTCCTTCTCTCTCTTCATGCCCACCCCATCACTCCAGTCACTCATTACCGAGGGCGGCGGAGGAGGCACAGTGAATGATGGGAGCCATCCATTAGAACCCCACCACCACCACCGTCTGTCCTACACACATACACACACACTCATACACACACACCTGACTCACAAATACACACCCACCCCCTAACCCAAATGTATGCATACACACACTCACAACAACCACCTCAAACACACAAAACACTCTCACCCTCTTCCCTCACCCCCAGCCATCTCTTCAAAATACGTGGGCGTAACAGGTTAGGTGTACGCCGTGCTTTAACGGCCACTTCCTCTCCAGTCAGGTCCAATATGCACCAGTGTTACCGGTTACAATGGGAGTGTGGGATAGAGTGTGCCGGGGTGGGGATAAAGCATCGGACTACACCCCGGTTTCTATTCTCTTCTTGCAGCGATGGTCATGTCTGTAACACGTTTGACACAACCAATTCATAGCATCCTTTATTGATTGGCAGTGATGTATTTTCTGTTTTGTTACTATTCTATTTACCTTCAATACCTCCAGGCCCTGCCCAGTGGATCACCCGTTCAGTCAGACTGTAGAATGGTCCTTCTTTTCCATTTACCTAAATAGCCACTTCCCATTTCAAATGGTGGGTAATCGAGCTGTGTCAGCGCCGCAATAACTCATGATGATGATGATGATGATGATGGTGATGTTCCGACAGTAACATCGTTCATGGTCAAAGCTGTGATGATAGTAAGATGCTGGTAACACTATCGACTGTGCGAATGTCGGTAATGATCACAGTGACGGTAATGACAACAGTGATGACATTGGAATTGGCAAGATAGTGGATAACACTAGTTGAAAGCATAAAAGTACAAACCACATAGAGTCCCGGGAGGTTTTTTTCCCCCTTTTCTACATGTAATAGGTGAGCTAACCGGCACTTCCTCTCCATTGTCACCACTCTCAGCTGGTGTCAACATCCCATCACATCTTGACAACTGGGATTGTTTCCAAGATCATCTGACATGGAATGGAAAAGTTCCATTTGGTTCAGCAAAATATGTTCAATTGATACAACAAGAGAGTGACACAGTAGCACGCACGCACACACACACGCGCACACACACACACACACACACACACACACTCACAGAAACACGCCTCTCAAAAGTCAACAGAGAAGCCCAGTCAAAAACCCATCTTTTTAAATCAAATCTCCCCACTCTGCCCCATCCCCCTCCCTTTCCTCCCCCCCCTCTACCTTCCCTCCCTCCCATTCCCTCCCTCCCGCGGCTCCATATTTCTCCATTACTGCGATTTTTAAACACCTCTTGTACTCCTATTAAAAAAAAGTTCTGCACTATTTGCCACGTCGGTTATCAATCACTGTCCACACCACTACCCCTTCCCCGCCTCCATGCCCCCCCCCCCCCCCCCCACCCCCCGGTCCCTACAGCCCAAAGACAAGCGCTGCGCAGATCCATTTGTCAAAGCGGCTCCGGGGGCTACGCTTGACTGTGTCCGAGGAGGACAACCTGTCTCCGCCGCTACCGGGATGAAGGAAGGCGCTATGCAAATCAGCGGCTAATCTACGGCGGAACACAAGCGCGGCCCGGAGCCCGAGTTCCATTACTCCTCTTTAGCCTCCTGATTATGATTAAACTGATGGCTGCCGATCGGCATTAACACTTTACCTTCCGCTTCGTAGTATGTTAGAAGAGTAACTAACTAGACTAAGACCTGGGTCTGTAGGTTTAGGGAAAGATGATGGTGTTCTTGGTTTAGGGAACAGCACCAACGTTTTTGTAGCCCTATAGCGCGCATGTGATTGGGTTGATGACCATTTAAAATGTCATTAGACGGCGCCTATGTTTCCCTTCATTCCCAATCCTGTAGATGTATGGATTTGCATACGGGGACCTAAAGCACAGATAGAGTGAGATACGGAGTCTTATGGTCCATTCCTAAACTACATTTGAGCTGGGAAAGTGTCTGTGAAACGTTTATTTTAGGGTGAACTGTCCCTTTAATTTGCTCTGGACTGGTCAGCAACGATTGGTACTCATCCCAGTTTTGGACCATGCCAATCTGGTAGTCTCCTACACTTTAGTGATGCTAAGGACTAACCTTTTATCCATCTCAGGTATATTAATGAATAAATCCACTGTTAACACACTGATGAGGCCCGGGCTGTCTCAAGAGCAGGGATCGTGACGTATCCGACACACACTCAGAATTAATGAAGGCGCTTTAATATGCTGCTACACTCGACTACAGCAACTCTACTATGGGATCTGTGGTTTGCAAGAGGCTTGCCAAAATGGTTGTTTTTATGCATTTTGTATTGTCCGTATCAAATGCTTTGGTAAGCGTGCAATCAGTTTCATGGGACTTTTACACACACACACACACACACACACACATTGCATCAGCATTTTCACACCCCTTCCTCTTGCAGAGCACAGATAAACGCTTACTCTCATCCGCATAGAGAAATGCAATCACCTAAACGACAGATTTACACACCTTAAAGACAAAGGAAAACACACACACGCAAACACGCGCACACACACACGCACACACATACACGCACACACATACACACACACATACATACATACATACATACATACATACATACATACATACATACATACATACATACATACATACATACATACATACATACATACATACATACATACATACATACATACACACACACACACACACACACACACAAACACAAAGGCCTCATTACATGCATGTTTACCTCCCCATAAATGACAAGAAACATGATGCTGTGTATACACACACACACACACACACACCCACACACACACTGCATAAGAGCACACACATGTAAATCATGTCTGGATTCTTTGCCAGCTTGTCTTTGTAGTTCTATGTAAATTGCATCTTAATAAAGGCATGATAATGAATTCACTGCATTGTATCTGACACCATTTCCATGATAATACTCTGGACAGATCTGGGCACATTTTGAGGGGCCTCGAAGCCCACATTTTCTGAGCTGTAGGCTTTCATTGAGTCTGTAAAGCCTACATTAGTTGATTTAAACAGTTATTTTATGTGTTACATTACACGGCCAAAAGTACACTATATTGATAATATTACTAGTGTAGTATTATGCTAGGTGTGTGTGTGTGTGTGTGTGTGTGTGTGTGTGTGTGTGTGTGTGTGTGTGTGTGTGTGTGTGTGTGTGTGTGTGTGTGTGTGTGTGTGTGTGTGTGTGTGTGTGTGTGTGTGTGTGTGTGTGTGTGTGTGTGTGAAAATGTACAATTATCCATGACCAGATTAATACACAGAGATAAATATGAAGCATTAGAGAGAGAAATAATCACATCCATTTCTCCTCCACTTCATATTTCAGCCAGGAACGTTTAATAATACGGTTGTCGAGTGGCAGGGTTAACGCACCACCTGAGTTATCAGTGGTAAGTGGCGAGGATCTTTCGGCGCTACGAAAACACGACATCCGTCATTTATATTAAAACCCTGTGTCACAGGCTGTTAAAACAATAACATCATACTACTTCCATAGCTAAGAGACAGATAGGGTCTGTCCCAGCAGATCAAATATAATGTAGATACCCAATCTGCTGACATTATTCAATGTATTGCCATGCTTCCCTCTACAGAAATATCAATTTTAGCCTTTACAGTGGCTGGTTGCTATTTCTTCTAGATGGGATGCCTCCCAATCATCTGTATGTAGGCTATCCTGGCTACGGTGTTGCTCTTTCACATAGATTAAAACATAATTAGATGAAAGCTCCTCATAACAAACAATTGCATAATCAACGGTTTCTAAATGAAACATTTCTGAATTCGATTTTCAAATGCATTTTTTTTCTTCATCTAAATGTATGAATTGGGCGACATTAGATTAATTGAATACTTTTGAATGAACTAAAAAGAACAAATACTCAACATCAAGCTGGTGGTACAGCAGTATTGAAATGACTGTTCCCAAGTTTTTATTTTTTATGTTGAAAATACCCAGAAATACAATACATGCTATAATAAACAGATGTTCTAGCCTATGGAAGAGATCCTAGGAGAAATCCTCTTCTAGACGGATCCAGTCTGGGAAGACAGGCTTCGTGTTTCACTTGGATGGTTTTGGCTCTTACCAGTAGTTGTATTGTGTCAACTTGTGACTGGGCCCGGGCTACAACAGCTGTATTAATTAGTAGCTAATTATAAAACAACACCCCCCTGACAGTGGGCTTACAGGAGAGACGCTTCAATCTGACAACCATCACGCTGTCACTAAGTTAGTCTACGTCTTTACAGCATGAAAGAGAGAGATGGGGGAGAGAAAGAGAGAGATGGGGGAGAGAAAGAGAGAGAGATCAGCATTTTTCAAGAGTACACACACACACCAAAACTCACACACGCACGCATGCACGCACGCACGCACACACGCACGCACACACACACACACACACACAGACACTCTGTGTAATATCATAGCTTTGCCTCATTCATCCAAGTCTTTATACTCCTAGTTGTGTTGACATTAACCCCACTGGTAATACATGGGCTTGCCAGGCGGCTGGGCCGTATGTTTAACATCACACACTGTGGCTGGACAAGACGTTATAGTGGGCCGACCCATGTGTTTGTTTGTGAGCGTGTGTGTGTGCGTGTGTGTGTGTGTGTGTGTAGCTGTCACATGGCATCCATTACACCTGGAACATTGATTACAGACAGGATGTGTCTGTGGGCCCTGGCCACTCCCCCACCTCCCTCATTGGTCCTAGTCCCCTGAGGTCCCAACAGGCCTTGCTGCTCTATAAAGAGACCTATAAAGGATAGGAGGCCAGAGAGATTAGTGTATGTGTGTGTGAGTGTGTGTGCGTTTCACACCCTGACACTGTAAACTACATGGCCCTATGAAGATTTTGAGAAATAGCGAAACCGTCAAACAGATTCCTCTTATGTAGTGAGAAGACACTTTAAATAGCCAAAGGTGAGGATTTGTATTCTGTATAAATGTAGGGATATGTGTTACATACTGTAATTATACACGACATATACAGTTGAAGTCGGAAGTTTACATACACCTAGGTTGGAGTCATTAAAACTCGTTTGTCAATCACTCCACAAATTTCTTGTTAACAAACTGTAGGTTTGGCAAGTCGGTTAGGACATCTACTTCATGCATGACACAAGTAATTTTTCCAACAATTGTTTACAGACAGATTATTTCACTTAGAATTCACTGTATCACAATTCCAGTGAGTCAGAAGTTTACTAAGTTGACTGTGCCTTTAACCAGCTTGGTAAATTCCAGAAAATGATGTCCATGGCGTTAGAAGCTTCTGATAGGCTAATTGACATCATTTGAGTCAATTGGAGGTGTACCTGTGGATATATTTCAAGGCCTACCTTCAAACTCAGTGCCTCTTTGCTTGACATCATGGGAAAAGCAAAATAAATCAGCCAAGACCTCAGAAAAAATATTGTGGACCTCCACAAGTCTGGTTCATCCTTGGGAGCAATTTCCAAACACCTGAAGGTATCACGTTCATCTGTACAAACAAGATGCTAGATTAGTATGCAAGATTTAACAACATGAGACGCGTTCTGTCTCCTAGAGATGAACATACTTTGGTGCGAAAAGTGCAAATCAATCCGAGAACAACAGCAAAGGACCTTGTGAAGATGCTGGAGGTACAAAAGTATCTATATCCACAGTTAAACGAGTTCTATATTGACATAACCAGAAAGGCTGCACAGCAAGGAAGAGGCCATTGCTCCAAGAACCGCCATAAAAAAGCCAGACTACGGTTGGCAACGGCACATGGGGACAAAGATCGTACTTTTTGGAGAAAAGTCCTCTGGTCTGATGAAACAAAAATAGAACTGTTTGGCCATAATGACCATCGTTATGTTTGGAGGAAAAAGGGGGAGGCTTGCAAGCCGAGGAACACCATCCCAACCGTGAAGCACGGGGGTGGCAGCATCATGTTGTGGGGGTGCTTTGCTGCAGGAGGGACTGGTGCACTTCACAAAATAGATGGAGTCATGAGGAAGGAAAATGATGTGGATATATTGAAGCAACATCTCAAGACATCAGTCAAGAAATTAAAGCTTGGTCGCAAATGGCTCTTCCAAATGGACAATGACCCCAAGCATACTTCCAAAGTTGTGGCAAAATGGCTTAAGGACAACAAAGTCAAGGTATTGGAGTGGCCATCACAAAGCCCTGACCTCAGTCCTATAGAAAATGTGTGGGCAGAACTGAAAAAGCGTGTGCGAGCAAGGAGGCCTACAAACCTGACTAAGTTACACCAGCTCTGTCAGGAGGAATGGGCCAAAATTCACCCAACTTATTGTGGGAAGCTTGTGATTTGAGTCTATGTAAACGTCTAACCCACTGGGAATGTGATGAAAGAAATACAAGCTGAAATAAATAATTCCCTCTACTATTACTCAGACATTTCACATTCTTAAAATAACGTGGTGATCCTAACTGACAGTGAATGTTTACTAGGATTAAATGTCGGGAATTGTGAAAAACGGAGTATAAATGTATTTGGCTAAGGTGTATGTAAACTTCCGACTTCAACTGTATGTGCACATCACCCTTCACTCTCCCCTTCAGGCCCTTTCATACAGTAGGACTCACAAACCCACACAGGTCTTGGAGCAGAGCCATTGAGTGCTTGCCAAATGGCAACCTATTCACTTTGTAGTGCACTACTTTTGACCAGGTGCTGGACAAAAGTAGTACGCTATTAAGTGGATAGGATGCCATTTTGGACGCCCACCGTGTAAACTGGGAGTAATGTACTGGTCATGTATCGCTCTCTGCATACCGGTCTACTGTGCTCGGCAATAACGGATCATCACTCCCAGAAATCCTCCTTCATGTTATGATGGTGTCTGTATATTCAGAGACCATGGATACGTCCCAAAATGCACCCTATTGCTTCGCAGTACACTACTTTTAAACAGGGCTCATAGAGGTCTGGGCAAAAGTAGTGCACTATATAGGGAATAGGATGCCATTTGGGACGCAATCATCAGAAAGAGATAGGCAAGCCATGTTAGTGTGGAGCTGCTCCTTAACCCCTAAACCACTGGCACAAAGAGTGGAGAGAGGTGGAGCCTAAGTTTGAGGAGTTATGAAGAGAGAGAGAGAGAGAGAGAGAGAGAGAGAGAGAGAGAGAGAGAGAGAGAGAGAGAGAGAGAGAGAGAGAGAGAGAGAGAGAGAGAGAGAGAGAGAGAGAGAGAGAGAGAGAGAGAGAGAGAGAGAGAGAGAGAGAGAGAGAGAGAGAGAGAGAGAGAGAGAGAGAGAGAGAGAGAGAGAGAGAGAGAGAGAGAGAGAGAGAGAGAGAGAGAGAGAGAGAGAGAGAGAGAGAGAGAGAGAGAGAGAGAGAGAGAGAGAGAGAGAGAGAGAGAGAGAGAGAGAGAGAGAGAGAGAGAGAGAGTTGACCAATCTCATTCATTACACAGAGAGAGTTGTCCAATCACATTAATGAGAGAGAGTGAGAGAGATGTTGTCCAATCAGGATTGAGAGTGCCAGTTTGATTGACAGGAACAACTTTGTCATCAGTGTAGCTGAGGGTGTGGGAAAAAGACATTACTCAGTAAATGGCAGTAGTGGTTTTGGCACCTAGCCTTGCTATGGGCACGGATACATATAGAATCTGTCTGTGTGGAGTTAGTGTGATCATGAATGAAGGGAGTTGTCTAGCCCAATAAAAAAACACCAACATTAAAAAAAAGTCAAATGAAGTTTGCAGTTAGGAGTAAAGTTGAGTAATGCAGTGCCAATGTGCTCCATGACACACTAACTACACAGTACATACACAAGAGTACACTATAACAGAAATAATTTAACATGTGCAAGCACACACGCACGCACGCACGCACACACACACACACACACACACACACACACACACACACACACACACACACACACACACACACACACACACACACACACACACACACACACACACACACACACACACACACACACACACACACACACACAAGCAGATGTCCCTTCCCACCTCGGCCCCCCTTCTTTCTCTTGTGGCCCGCGGGACTTTCTGTACAAACGGCAGGGGTCAGCCGGCGACCCTCAGTACAGACCCCAGGCAGGGTCAAAGGTCAGGTTCCCAGCCTGGTGTTGCCATGGCGATGGCATCTGGAGAAGGAGGTGGCAGCCTCGAAGCCGTCGAAATTGGAATTCCCTCGCTCCCCTCTCCTCTCTCTCTTCTGCCCTTCCTCTGTTACATTACCATGGCAAACTGTTTCTTCGCAATGTCCCAAGGCCCATTTTAGAGGAACATCAGTTCTAACACAAGGGAAACTGTGTGTAACAGTAATGATTTGACAGTTATGCCTCACATTTATATTGCCCCTTACAGCTGTGGGTCTCACAGCTTGTTATACTACCGTATGTAGTATACGGGGCGGCAGGTAGCCTAGTGGTTAGAGTGTTGGGCCAGTAACTGAAAGGTTGCTAGATCGAATCTCTGAGCTGACAAGGTGAAAAATCTGTCGTTCTGCCCCTGAACAAGGCAGTTAACCCACTGTTCCTAGTCATTGTAAATAAGAATTTGTTCTTAACTGACTTGCCTAGTTAAATAAAATAAATTAAAATGTAGAGGTACCTTGTAACTGGTATTTTTCAGATGGTATTTATTCACAATCCTATTTCAGATGAGTTTATCTGGTATTCACAGAGACATTACATGGAAAGATACGGAACTCTGTACTCAAACCATTGGTACCTAAACTATCACACGTCTTGCCATTATGTTATTTACTGTAAATGGAAAAGTGACACCTAATTAACCGGACCAGCTGATTAACGGTTCAACATAGAAACACATAAATGCCGAATATAAGATAGGAGAGGAATACATGAATAGAAATGATCCTCGTTAGTGGTAATGACGACCATAGCTCTGCCTGCATGGACACATCAGTGATTCGACTGCACAGATGAGGATTTATATGAGGATTTATAGAAGGCTGACGCACTCAGATTCAAGCCACTCATCTGACACATATTGGTGACATCCCAAATGGCACCCTATTCTCTTAATAGAGCACTACTGCTTGCACTGCTGGTCAAAAGTAGTGCACTATTTAGCGATTAGGGCGCCATTTTGGACGTAACCCTCAAATCTGTGTTTGGGTATTTTGTCAATGTGAATCTGAATGATTGCAGTGAACCTAACTCTGATCTCAGAACAGTTTATTAGTGTAGCATAGTGTCTTTGAAATAGAAGCTTCACACACACACACACACACACACACACACACACACACACACACACACACACACACATTTTAATCCCGAGCCCTACCCAAAGCCAACGACCTTCAGGCCCTGCCCAGGCCCGATTGCTTCTGCCAAATTTAAGGCCCAGCCTCTGTTAGTAAATCCATTAGCTGCTCCTCTCTGTCTGTCACTCGCTCACTGCACGCAGCTCACTCTGCATGCACTCTGCTCATGGTGGCTCTGGGTCTGTGAGTATCCATAGCAACGGCGTCACTTGGGCTGCTCTGCTCAATGAAGAGACATGAGAGAGCAGTTAGCTGTTAGCTACTTTTCCTCACTCTAAACTCCGACAAAACTCAAGAAACATTATTGTTTCCTGTGAAATATATTCTCTCCTGTTTTATATTTGACGAGGTTGAAGTACGTCTGACACCATGTTATGATCTTAGTCGGAAATGACTGCACAACGCAGAAGAGCACGGACAAAGGGCTCAGCTTCAAAATGTTAGTGATCAATCTAGTGATACCCGAGCCCTGTCCGTACCCTCGTTATTGATTAAAAAAACAGGCCCTATCCAGCCCTAACCCGTTGTAAAATGCCGGGGCCCATCAGACTCGGGTCGGGTAACAGAGTTCTAAGTGATAGACACATAAACCATGGGCTCTGGTTGGCTGTCACCCGGCTACCAGAGGTGCCACCACCTGGTGACATCTGCCAGGCGCCGTGGCAACAGCACCAGGGACAGGACAAGACAGGAAAGGAAGAGGAGAAGAAAGGATAGAAGGATAGAATAGATGACACACCCCAGTGTCCCTCCCTGTCACCCCCTAGCCAAGGCGTCTGGACCGCTCGTCCACCCCCCCACTCCTCCGACAACGCAAACAGAGGGTCCTTGTGCGTCCATCTCCGAGGGGGTCAATTTACCAGCGCCTCGGGGGTGACATTAAGTTAGGGGTCAGAGGTCATGGGAGGGGGAGGGGGAGACCGTGGCACCACAGAGCAGTGACTGACTGGGTGGGCCTGTTTTTACCATATAAAGTCTGGCTTTTGTTTATCATAGGCTAGAACAGAACACGGCTTTATCTCTAATATGATCCATAATGGTTGAAGGACAGTTCCAGAGTCACTCAAACCCAATAGAGCATAAGTAATAGGATTGCTGTGTGAGGTTCCCATTCAATCAAAACTGCTAAGCAAGATGTTTTTAAATGGTATAGGCCAATTATTATTTATTTTTTTACTAAACATAGGTCCCAAAAACATAGATATAGGCCCAAAAGCATAGATATAGGCCCCATAAAACATAGATATAGACCCCAAAAACATAGATATAGGCCCCAAAAACATAGATATAGACCAAAAAACATAGATATAGACCCCAAAAACATAGATATAGACCCCAAAAACATAGATATAGACCCCAAAAACATAGATATAGGCCCCAAAAACATAGATATAGACCACAAAAACATAGATATAGACCCCAAAAACGTAAATATAGGCCCCAAAAACATTCAGTATCATAGTATCTCAAGCTGGTTCTTTGGATGAAAATAAAGACAAACAAAATATGCTGCTCTATACAGTCAACATTCAATTTCTTTACATTCAAACTATAGGTGTAATAGTTCACGTGGCTTTACAATTCAAAAGGCGCTCGCACATCTCTGTTGCAGGTGCATGGTAAGAGTTGAATAACATGAGGGGGGAAAAGAAGAAACCTGCACACTTCTGTTGCTAGTCCACATGTTATTAATAATTAGTTATTCATTAATTCAACACAAGTGATAACAATCGAGTGCTAAATGATATATTATGGTGCTACATTTAATTAATCCCAAAGAAACAAAATGGTAATTATTAGGTAATTACTATGCAATTACCATTTTACAATTTTCTCAATGTGTGTGAATTTGGTAGTAATTGTAGGGCATCACTTAATAATTAACAAGATGCCATTTATAACAAATAACATCTTTAGCTGGATTCCAATGTGTCAACAATATTTGGTAGTGTTTCTCTTCATATAACATGATGTGTTTCATGTCTTGTACTTTTTTAATTCAAGGGACACAATTAAACTCAGGGGCTAAAATGTGTCATTAGGAACAGACTCGTATAGAATTTGCTCTTCAATAACAAAGAAACATGTCAACCATACGCACACAGACACACACTAACCCCGCTTGTTCTGAATCAAGGGTAACCTCTACTTATTTACTCCCACACATGGTTTAGAACCCAGATATCCACCTCATTCTCTCTGAGCTGAGTACTATATTAACCAATATCGTAGGAACCAGTACTGTAAGAACCAGTACTATGTGAACCAGAACTATAAGAACCAGGACTATATGAACCAGTACTATGTGAACCAGAACTATAAGAACCAGTACTATATGAACCAGTACTATGTTAACCAGTATTGTATGAACCAGTACTGTAGGAACCAGTACTGTATTAACCAGTACTATATGAACCAGTACTGTATGAATGAGTACTTTGTGAACCAGTACTGTATGACCCAGTACTGTAGGAACCAGTACTGCGTGAACCAATATTATGTGAACCGGTACTATATGAACCAGTACTGTGTTAACCAGTAATGTGTGAACCAGTACTGTATTAACCAGTACTATATGAACCAGTACTGTGTGAACCAGTACTATGTGAACCAGTACTGTGTGAACCAGTACTATATGAACCAGTACTGTGTGAATCGGTACTATATGAACCGGTACTGGTACCAGTACTGTAGGAACCAGTACTGTGTGAACCAGTACTGTGTGAACCAGTACTATATAAACCAGTACTGTATGAAGCAGTACTGTGTGAACCAGTACTATATGAACCAGTACTATATGAACAAGTACTGTGTGAACCAGTACTGTATGAACCAATACTGTATGAACAAGTACTGTGTGAACCAGTACTGTATGAACCAGTACTGATACCAGTACTGTAGGAACCAGTACTGTGTGAACCAGTACTATATGAACCAGTACTATATGAACCAGTACTGTGTGAACCAGTACTATATGAACCAGTACTATATGAACAAGTACTGTGTGAACCAGTACTGTATGAACCAGTACTGTATGAACAAGTAACGTGTGAACCAGTACTTTATGAACAAGTAATGTGTGAACCAGTACTTTGTGAACAAGTAATGTGTGAACCAGTACTTTGTGAACCAGCACTGTGTGAACCAGTACTATATAAACCAGTACTGTGTGAACCAGCACTATATGAACAGGTAATGTGTGAACCAGTACTATATGAACAAGTAATGTGTGAACCAGTACTGTGTGAACAAGTAATGTGTGAACCAGTACTGTGTGAACCAGCACTGTGTGAACCAGTACTGTGTGAACCAGCACTGTGTGAACCAGCACTGTATGAACCAGTACTGTATGAACAAGTAATGTGTGAACCAGTACTATATGAACCAGTACTGTGTGAGCCAGCACTATATGAACCAGTACTGTGTGAACCAGAACTATATGAACCAGTACTGTGTGAACCAGCACTATATGAACCAGTACTGTGTGAACCAGCACTATATGAACAAGTAATGTGTGAACCAGTACTATATGAACAAGTAATGTGTGAACCAGTACTGTGTGAACAAGTAATGTGTGAACCAGTACTGTGTGAACCAGCACTGTGTGAACCAGTACTGTATGAACCAGTACTGTATGAACAAGTAATGTGTGAACCAGTACTATATGAACAAGTAATGTGTGAACCAGTAATGTGTGAACCAGCACTGTGTGAACCAGTACTATATGTACCAGCATTGTAAGAACCAGTACTGTGTGAACCAGCACTATACAGTATGAACCAGTACTGTGTGAACCAGCACTATATGAACCAGTACTGTGTGAACCAGCACTATATGAACCAGTACTGTGTGAACCAGCACTATATGAACCAGTATTGTGTGAACCACTACTATATGAACCAGTACTGTGTGAACCAGTACTGTGTGATCCACCATATGCATAATGTAATGAGGTTGTTGGCGGTAGGCCAGTGTTTCACAGAGCAGCATCTGGTTTCATGAACAGAGAAGCAGCCATGAGAGGAGGGAGGAGAAGGTGGAAGTTAAGGGGTGAGGAGGGGGGACGTTAAGGGGTGAGGAGGGCTTTGGCTGTAAAAGCATTGTCATGGATGAGGTGACAGGTAGGAAAGGGGTTAGCGAAGGTGGATGGGGGACAGGGGAGACGGGGTAGCGAGTTTGACGAAAGGAGAGGGCAGCGTGACGGAGGTCGATGTCAGATTTGTAATTTCGCTAGAAGCTTGTCAGTGACAGACGTGGTAGTGCTTTCGCTGTGTTTAGAGTGTGTGAGAGAGAAAGAGAGAGAGAGTCTGACTCCTTTTGTTATAATTGTGTGTGTGTGTGTGTGTGTGTGTGTGTGTGTGTGTGTGTGTGTGTGTGTGTGTGTGTGTGTGTGTGTGTGTGTGTGTGTGTGTGTGTGTGTGTGTGTGTGTGTGTGTGTGTGTGTGTGTGTGTGTGTGTGTGTGTGTGTGTGTGTGTGTGTGTGTGTGTGTGTGCGTGTGTGTTAGCATTCGTGTGTGTGTGTCAGTCTGCCTGACCCTGCTGTAATTGCTGTAACCTAACCTTAGATAAATAGCACTCCTGTAGTGGCCCTATCAGATGGCAGTGTGGCCCTGTGAGGCCCCAAAATCCTCTGGTGTGTCTGTGAGTGAGAGCCGTCACTAACCCAGAGAGTGGAAATGAGCCAGCTGTTCGGTTCAGCCCAGCACACACACCCGCACACTCACACACACACACAAACACACACACAAACAAACACACACACACAGACAGACATCAAACATACAAGGACAACCACAATAATCATGGATGGGATGAAGAAACTGGTATTTAGTTTGCCAGCCAAATGAACCCTTACTGTAGATAGTTACAGCATAGGTTTGTACTTTGTACACATGTACAGAACACAGATATATATCCACAGACATACAAAATCACCCTCTCAGATGCACTCAAACAACCCAACATCTTTGAATTCAGAGCTGTCATCAGTTTCCCCCTCTTCCCAGCAAACTCTCTTCTTCATACCAGAAAAAAACCTCTTCTTCCTTTGAGTCAATCAGGCTGGTAATGTATGGCCTCAATAGCCCAGTTTATAAATGGTTCTAACATGCTGCCTTTTTTCCTGATCTTGTCCGTTTATACTTACAAGATCTGATCAAAATCAGGTAAAGATCTGATCACAGTCAGTTCACAATGCATCTTTTAATCGTCTACACCTGTCTGAAATCAGAACGTGGACATGATCCATACACAGGGCTTCTGTGTTGCCGCAGGCCTCTGACGACGGGATCCCCCGTGTCAGCAGGACAGAGAAATATCTGTTTTATAATGGCTCTCTCTTTCTCTGCTCAGGCCTCTGAGGTCAGGCCCTGAAGTCATAAAGCATGGTGCTCTCTCAGAGGAAGGCCCCTCTTACAGAGATGTGCAGTATCAGGCAGCGTCCTTTTCTCTCGCTGTTCTCCGGGGCCCTTTGTCACGTCACAGATCTATGGCATTCCAAATCTGACATTTGGAGTATTCAGAGGTTCCGAGGGACGCATGTTCAGATTTTTTTTTCTGTTTTGGAAGTTTGCGTGGTTAGGCTGTTGAACCTGTATGTGTGATGGTTGGATATTGAAGGAATAGTGGTATATGGGCCTACTTCAAGATGGCACATAACGACAGCCATGTTGCATAGGATACAATGCTTCCCTCTTTTTGCTCTGCGGAGATATACAGCTACTTGGAGTTGATGACAAGATGGCGCCGACAGAGATGTTCGCCTCACTTCAGGTCCTTAGTAAACTATGCGGTTATTTGTTTTTTATGTATCCTTTCTTACATTGTTAACCCAGAAAATCTCAAGTGTTATTACATACAGCAGGGAAGAACTATTGGATATAAAAGCACTGTCAACTTACCATCATTACGACCACGAGTACGTCTTTCCTGGTCAGACTCAGAAGGTGAGCACACCATCCACCGCTTCCGAGTATATTACTCGCCAATGTCCAATCTCTAGATAACAAGGTAGACGAAATTATGGCAGGAGTTGCCTTCCAGAGAGACATCAGAGATTGTAACATTCTCTGTTTCACGGAAACATGGCTCACATGGCTCGGGATATATTGTCGGAGTCGGTATAGCCACCCGGTTTCTTCACGCATCGTGCCAACAGAAAGAAACATCTCTCTGGTAAGAAGAAGGGCGAGGGTTTATGCCTTATGATTTACTGGTGTAATCACAACAACATACAGGAACTCAAGTCCTTTTTTTCACCCAACCTAGAATTCTTTACAATCAAAAGCTGGCCGTATTATCTTCCAAGAGATTTCTCTTCGATTATAGTCACAGCCGTGTATATCCCCCCCAAGCAGATCCCTCGTCGGCCCTGAAAGAACTTCACTGGACTCTATGTAAACTGGAAACCATACATCCTGTAGCTGCATTTATTGTAGCTGGGGATTTTAACAAAGCTAACCTAAGAACCATACTTCCTAAATTCTATCAGCATATCGAATGCGCGACAAGAGCTGGTAGCTTTCTGGATCATTGCTACTCGAACTTCCGCAATGCATACAAAGTCCTCCCCCGCCCTGCCTTCGGCAAATCTCACAATGACTCCCAGCCTATAGACAGAAACTAAAACAGGAAATGCCCGTGCTCAGGTCAATACAACACTTGTCTGACCAATCGGAATCCACGCTTCACGATTGCTTCGATCATGTGGACTGGGATATATTCCAGATAGCCTCGGACAATACCATTGATGTATAGGCTGACTCGGTGAGCGAGTTTATTAGCAAGTGCATTGGAGATGTCGTACCCTCTGTGACCATTAAAACCTTCCCTAACCAGAAACCATGGATTGATGGCAGCATTCGTGCGAAACTGAAAGCGCAAACCATTGCTTTTAATCATGGCAAGGCTACCGGAAACACGGCCAAATACAAACAGTGCAGCTATTCCCTCTGCAAGGTAATCAAACAAGCAAAGCGTCAGTATAGAGACAAAGTAGAGTTGCAATCCAACGGCTTAAAAACGAGACGTATGTGGCAGGGTCTACAGTCAATCGCGGATTACAAAAAGAAAACCAGCCCCGTCGCGGACACCGCCGTCTTGCTCCCAGACAAATTAAACAACTTCTTTGTTCGGTTTGAGGACAATACAGTGCCACTGACACGGCCCACTACAAAAGCCTGTGTGGTCTCCTTCTCCATGGTCAATGTGAGTAAAACATTTAAACGTGTTAATCCTCGCAGGGATGCTGGCCCAGACGGCATCCCTAGCCGTGTCCTCAGAGCATGCGCAGACCCGCTGGCTGGTGTGTTTACGGACATATTCAACCAATCCCTATCCCAGTCTGTTGTCCCCACATGCTTCAAGATGGCCACCATTGTTCCTGTTCCCAAGAAAGCTAAGGTAACTGAACTAAATGACTATCGCCCAATTGCACTCACTTCTGTCATCATGAAGAGCTTTGAGAGACTAGTCAAGGATCATATCACCTCCACCCTAGCTGATACCCTAGACCCACTCCAATTTGATTACCCAATTGGTCCAATGACGATGCAATCGCCATCACACTGCCCTATCCCATCTGGACAAGAGGAATACCTATATAAGAATGCTGTTCATTTCAGCTCAGCATTTAACACCAAAGTACCCTCCAAACTCATCATTAAGCTCGACCCTAGGTCTCGACCTCGCCCTGTGCATCTGGGTCCTGGACTTACTGACGGGCCGCCCCCAGGTGGTGAAGGTAGGAAACAACATCTCCACCCCGCTGATCCTCATCACTGGGGCCCCACAAGGGTGCGTTCTCAGCCCTCTCCAGTACTCCCTGTTCACCCATGACTGCGTGGCCATGCACGTTTCCAACTCAGTCATCAAGTTTGCATCTGAAGAAATTCTTGGGTTAGAAGAGAAGATATTTTTACAAGAGGGAAAATGATATTGGTGGTCCCACCATTCAAGGACACTAGCTAAAATCATCATCATTATGTAACTTTTTGATATGCAGAGCGATTCACAGCAGCCCTCCAGCATGGGCACACACACACATACACTGTACACACACGCACACACACACACTCACAAACACATACACTGTACACACACACACATACACTGTACACACACGCACACACACACACACACACACACACACACACACACACTCACAAACATATACACTGTACACACACACACACACACACACACACACACACATACACTGTACACACACACACACACACACACACACACACACACAAACACACACACACACACACACACACACACACACACACACACACACACACACACACACACACACACACATACATACATACATACATACATACATACATACATACATACATACATACATACATACATTTGTACACACACATACACTGTACACTGTACACACACACACACACACACTGTAAACACACACACACACACACACACACACACACACTGTAAACACACACACACATACATTGTACACACCCACACACACAAACACACTCACACTCACACCCACACACACACACACACACACACACACACACACACACACACACACACACACACACACACACACACACACACACACACACACACACACACACACACACACACACACACACACACACACACACACACACACACACACACACACACACACACACACACACACACACACACACACAAACACACACACACACACACACACACACACACACACACACACACACACACACACACACACACACACACACACACACACACACACACACACACACACACACATACATACATACATACATACATACATACATACATACATACATACATTTGTACACACACATACACTGTACACTGTACACACACACACACACACACTGTAAACACACACACACACACACACACACACACACACACACTGTAAACACACACACACATACATTGTACACACCCACACACACAAACACACTCACACCCACACACACACACACACACACACACACACACACACACACACACACACACACACACACACACACACACACACACACACACTGTACACACACATACACTGTACACACACATACAATGTACACACACACATTTATTTGCCAACACACACACACACACACTGCACAGTGCACACACAGAGATATTTGCCAGCAGCACCTGACACTCGATCATGGTGTCGTCTCCATGCTTCCCCTCGGGGCGGGCGGCACAATCCCACGTCAAAAACACATTACACTCCCAAGATTGAGGAGCCGGCGGCCATTATCTCTCTGCTACAGCGCTGCTCCTGCAGAGAGAAGGAGTTAGGGAGGGAGAGAGAGGGATTGTCGGAGGGAGGGGGGTAAAATGTTGAGAAGGAGGGGGAAGGCAGAGAGAAAGGAAATACAGAGATAGGAAGATGATCTTTGAGGATAGACAGTGGCATGGAATATGAGAGACAGAGAGATGGAATATGAGAGACAGAGAGATGGAATATGAGAGACAGAGAGATGGAATATGAGAGACAGAGAGATGGAATATGAGAGACAGAGAGATGGAATATGAGAGACAGAGAGATGGAATATGAGAGACAGAGAGATGGAATATGAGAGACAGAGAGATGGAATATGAGAGACAGAGAGATGGAATATGAGAGACTATTAAAGGGGGCAACAATAAAGGAGGGAGAGAGAGAAATAATGAAAGTAAGAAACCATAGAATGGCAGGTGAGAGACAATGAGGCAATTGAGAGAGGAGAAAACAAGGGCCATTAAAAACACAATTTTGTCCTTATGGTAATGTCAGGCAGAGGCTTCAACTGTTGTTGATGTTGTGTGCCTTTGTGTTTGGCTTTTCATTCAAGCCAAATCATGTGGCACGGTGTGTAAAATACCTTCAATGCACTAATGTTGTGACATCAGATTTGAGGCTATTGATTCTTAACGCCGCTTTATTGAAACATTTCAGAACGCATTGATGCGCTTGTCATTGCAATGTCATTTGAATCAAATGCATATTTTAAAGCTATTTACAACGCATTAGCATTGCCTTTAGTCCTTTCATAACCATTTGACAAATGCATTCGCTCATAGGTCACACTTAAGAATGTCTTATGTGCGATATCAGTAACAAGTGCACCTCTTAACGTAGGAGACCCACACAGAAAACCTGAATAAGGTTGGTCATTTACTACATGTCCCATGAGGCTATGCAACAAGGTATCATACTAGAATGACTGGCAGGCTGAGAGAACTTTCAGGAAGAAGAAAGTTGACGCCTTCCTCAGACCAGCATGTTGTTTAACTGTGGTCCTGAAGGACCCATTGTTTACTGTGGTATCCTCTGCTGGATGGGGTGCGTGGATGCGGTGGGTATGGGGGTGCAGAGGGGAGGATGGGGGGAGATGGGAATGCTCCATGACTGGTCACTGGAGATGACCAACGGAGGGGTCAGGGGGAGCAAGGCTGCCAGGCAAGACAAATGTCCTCCCTGCACTGAGAGGAATGGACCGATGGTTTCATCTCAGCTGAAGATAAACAACAACCACTGGGCCAAGAGAGAAAGGGGGCTTCTGTGTGTGTGGATGTGTGTGTGTGTGTGTGAGAGGGAGGAGAGATAGATCGGTATAGAGAAAGAAAGAGAGAGGTGGGTGTATTGGGAATCCCATGTGTACTCCATCAACAACACAGTGGCTCATATTCAAAATAGACAAATTCACCGATTTTTGGGATGAGTATCTGTATGTTTTTGGGTTCAAAACCTTATTTCCTCAACAAACACCGCTCTCATTTGATCATCGGTTCAGCTCAACGAAGACGGCTTGTGAGGGGGAAATGTGTTACACATTTTCATTGACTTCACTCATTCTGTCTATTTTCTCTTTTCTCTGGAGAAAGAGGGGGAAAGGAGGACTCCGGAGGACCCTATTTCCTCCCACCAGTGTAATTTACGGTCTTCCAGCAAAGAGGCAGTTAACACAAACCTAATCAGAGAGAATCCACAGACAGAGAGCAGAGTGGGAAAATAATAGGAGGGAAGGGTCACAAAAGAGAGGGAAGAGGAGAGAGTAGGCTATAGAGAGAGGAGTGAGAGTGAGAGGAACAGGAGCAGCTGGACTGATCCAAGCGTATTTTAGAAGGGGGTGGAAAAGGAGAGGATGAGGGCTGGGCACTGCCCCGGGGTATAGGAGGTGGGGGGGTCTTGACCCCAATCAATCTCACTCAGGGCTCACTTAACGACACCAGAGGGGCCCGGGCCCCAGGGGTGAGGGAGGGGGCCCCTTGCCACTGAGGGGCGCGGAAGAAACCCCCCTATTGTGCGTACCGCTGGGAAGGGATGTCACCCCCCTAAAACACCCTCCACTCCCCCGTGGTCCTGCCACACCAACCCTCTACAGCCTCCAGCTGACTACAAGCTTCTGTCAGTGTGTGTGTGTGTGTGTGTGTGTGTGTGTGTGTGTGTGTGTGTGTGTGTGTGTGTGTGTGTGTGTGTGTGTGTGTGTGTGTGTGTGTGTGTGTGTGTGTGTGTGTGTGTGTGTGTGTGTGTGTGTGTGTGTGTGTGTGTGTGTGTGTGTGTGTGTGTGTTTCGTAAATCACCCCACCTCTCTCTCTGTCTGTTTGGTCTCCTCCTGTGCTTGGCTGATGTTAGAATCCCTGCTGGCTGCCTGCTCGTCTTCCACAACAATCCCCTCTGGGCCTGTAGCCATCCTACTCTCCACACACACACACACACAAAATAGGGGAGGAGACCAATCAAACAGAGAGAGGTGGAGTGATGCATAGAGCGAAAGAGGGAGAGGGAGAGGGTGGAGAAAAAGAGGAGGGAAGACAGAGAGAGGATGGGGAGAGAGGAGGAGAAGTAGAAGGAGGTTAAGATGCAGAGTGAAAATAGAGGGAGTGAGAGGAGAAACGTATGTGGGGTGGATCAAGAGGAAATGAGATGGGACCAGGGCAATGGAGGAACAGAGGTTAAAGCTCAAAGGAGAGAACTGAGAAAAGCACTGATAGGTAGACACACTGGTGGAGAAGAGGGGAAGGAAAGAGAGAGGCATTTTAAGATAGAGAGGCAGATGCATGGAGGAAAGGAGGGAGAAAAATGGACAAGGACTGAGGAGAGACATGTCTAACTGAGTGAACGGAGCAGCTAAGTCACTTCAGACAGACATTAGGAAACGCTTCCCACAAACACTTATGCACCACCAATATTATCACGTAACAGGTTATGAGTAGTCCTGTGTGGCTCAGTCGGTAGAACATGGCACTTGCGATGCCAAGGGTCGTGGGTTTGTTTCCTGCTGGCGCCACCTATATGTAAAAATGTGTGCACGTATGATTAAGTTCTTTTGGATTAAGGTGTCTGCTAAATGGCATATAATATTATATTAAGTACAGTTATGAGAATCGATTTGACACAGTCACAACAGGCAGTACACTCTTTGGAAAAAAAGTGCTATCTAGAACCTTTAAGGGTTCTTCGTCTGACCCCATAGGAAAACCCTCTGAAGAACCCTTTTTGGTTGTAAGTAGAACCCTTTTGGGTTCCATGTAGAACCCTTTCTACATAGGGTTCTAAATTGAACCCAAAAGGGGTTTTACCTGAAACCAAAAAAGTTTCTACCTGGAACCAAAAGGGTTCTTCTATGGGGAGAACTCTTTTGGAACCCTTTTTTTCTAAGAGCGTATGTAACAGTATGATTAGCTTTCATATCGTAGCAACACGATTGTATAATTTCACCTTTACCAGGCCACGACTCAACATTGGCTCTAGAACTTTGTATTTCGCTTTAGTCTGTCTTCACTGGATGTGTGTGACAAACTCCCAGAGAGGGAGAAGTGTGTGTGTGGGTGGATGGATGGTTGGGAGTGTTGCAATGAGACAGGAGTGTTAATTAATTTGGGGTAATTGATTATCACCATGTAGCTATTAAAGCTGTGCCGGCAGTGTGTGACTCACTTGAACAACAACAGTAGTGCGCTTCTAGCCGCTAGTATAGCAGCGGTTCCCAAACTGAGCGTTCCGGCAGGGAGGGCGAACCCTCAGTCTGGCTTTCAACTTACTCTTGAAAGTCGTAATAGTAGAATGCACGAGGCGCAATTTTGAAATTGGGTAGTGCATCATCAGTTCCTCTTGTCATGTCAGTCGTTGCATACCTTAGAGAGCTATTTATAGCTTGTCAGAAATGTCCAGATCAACTAGCCCATGTCAGCTAGTGTTTTTTTTGCCTATAGATTTTGTTGTAAAGTTTGAGTCACTCAAATATCTTAGACATGAGCTTTAAAACAGCAACATTTTTCCTGCACCCCATTACAAAGTGTGTAGAATTACAGGAAATAAGCTGAAACCCCTGATGTATAGCATCTTTCGTTGGGATATTTCTTGAAGTCGAGAGCTGTGGTTGGGAGCTTAGACGTTGTAGCTCTCGGGAAGGTGGTTAGAGCGAGTGGTATTTCGTTGGAGTGTCTGTCTTTCATCCTCACGCAGCATAGTGGAAGGAGAATAAAACAACACTTTAAAACGTCGTGTTTTTTGTAATACGTTTTCTGAGGAACTGTTAGTGGAGCCTATCTGCTAGCAAAGGTTTTGTATTCCACTAACATATTATCAGCAACGTATCTTTAGATTAAAAAAAAAAAAACAATGAAGCATTTTTAACATGGTCATGTTCAATTTTAGTTGAGAAATCATGGGAAGTTGTTGACATATTTCCTGATACAACTTCACTTTTTGGTTAGTTCAAACACCTCAACTACACGTACAGCTTCGAATGTGCTCAGGCTGTGAGTTAACTGTTTCACTTAGCTGAGGAATCAAATGATATAAAAGAGAAATAGAGACAGACCATGGAGACAGAAATGGGGAAAGAAGGGGTCAAAAAGAGGAGAGAAACGGGTACACGGGTGGCAGGGAAACAGGAGGGGGACAAACAAAAAAAACAAAAAAAACAATTTCCCAACTAAACCAGATGACCCTAAACACTCTCCAGCCCAGTAATGGCGTGGCCCTCCCATGCTAAATCTGATTTACTAAGCAGAACCAACTCAATTTGTGGATCCATTTGGCTCACTGGGGAGGGGGGGGGCGGAGGAACCGGGAATCAGGAGACCCCCCAGCCGCCGAGGCTCCTTTTGCATATGTTCCCATTCTCAAATGTAATCACAGTGACTCAGAGGGCCCTGGGAGACCTACTCCTATCTCCTCCTCTCTCCCCTATGACAGCTTTGGTCAGGAAGAGAACCACTCTTCCTGAGAACCACAAGAACCACTAAGAGACTAGGCAGGACTCTGATCACTCGGAGTCAGTGCAATAGGGGTTATGTAATCTTTCACATGCTGAAAGGTGTGGGTTTTCAAGATGGATAACTGAGGAAAGCACTGATAGGTGGAATAACTTGTGGAAAATATGAGGATGAAGGAGAGAGGGGTTATCTCCCAGTCTCCTTTGAATTGAGTGTTATCCAGAGGGATTCAACTAGCCTTGAAGTCTGTCTTTCACTACCGTGCTGCTACCTGACTTGTGAGACTAGGGTTCACCAGGCAGTCCTGCCCCGTAATACCATGGTGACAGGGACACTATGCGTACAGTACAACATCCCGAGACATTTTCCCAGAAATCTATTGTCACAACTAAGGCTCTGGGTATTTCCTGATCATGTGACATGACCAGTCACAGACGTTTTCCTTGTCCGGTCTGTTCATGTGGTCAGGAAAAACTCCTGCCCCTTAGTCATAACATATCCCAACACAACACAATGCCGACATAAAGATTGTCACAAGTTGACGTACGCTGAGTGTATAAAACATTATGAACAAGACTCGGCACGGTGGGGGGCAGATCTGAGAGACAGAGCGTGGAACGTTCTCTAAACATTAGCCTTCAACCTGTCCATCAACGGTAGGCCTGTGGACTTGAAGCACAGCAGGTAGCCACAGACTCACTCATGCTACAGTCAGAGAAGCACAGACAGCCAGGCACACACAGATAAGCTACGCTCACAGACACATATGCCCAGCACAATGAAACAAACAGACTCACATTTCATTGATTCACAATCACACACTAGATAGAAATACAGGAAGAGAGTAACAAATGATTAGATACATCTACATTGCGTTGTGTTATGTCTATAAGCATGACTTCTTTCATTCATGTGTAACGTATGTGTTATTGGGTGTGGTTGTTTTTCTATTTGTGTGTGTCATGTGTGAGTGTCTAGGCCTCAGCAGTGGTCACTGATCCCATGTAAATGTGTGTTTGTATATACACTGAGTGTACAAAACATTAGGAACACCTGCTCTTTCCATGACATATACTGACCAGATGAATCCAGGTGAAAGTTTTGATCCCTTATTGATGTCACTTGTTAAATCCACTTCAATCAGTGTAGATGAAGTGGAGGAGATGGGTTAAAGAAGGATTTTTAAGCCTTGAGACAATTGAGAAATGGATTGTGTGTGTGCCGTTCTGATGTGGAATGGGCGGACAAAATATTGAAGTGCCTTTGAACGGGGTATGGTAGTAGGTGCCAGGTGCAGCGGTTTGTGTCAAAAACTGCAACGCTGCTGGGTTTTTCACGCTCAATAGTTTTCTGTGTGTATCATGAATGGTACACCACCCAAAGGACATCTAGCTAACTTGAAACATTGGAGTCAACATGGAATGCTTTCAACACCTTGTAGAGTCCATGCCCCGACAAATTGAGGCTGTTCTGAGCGCAGAAAGTGGGAGCGGGGGGTGCAAATCGAAATAAAGAAGGTATTGCTAATATTTTGTATACTCAGTGTAAATCTGGCCATGACAAATTAGGGCAGATTATGACAGCTGGCATTACTTTTTAGAAGAATATACATATTGAACATTTGAAGCTTGTTGTGTTACGGTGTTATGTATGTCATTATAAATATGATTAACGAGTTATACTTTATTTTACAGTAATTGCCTGGTATTTATTTCGAATTTACTTGGTAAATGTAAATTACCTAATTAACTGTGATGATATTTTCCTTTCTTTCATCTTAATTGAAACAAGCACATATACCATCTGGTTTCCAGGGTCGTATTCATAGTTGCATTCTTTAATTTCTGCACCACAACATGACTCAGTTTCAGTGATCCAGTGTACTCTGTATAACCCAATGAGGTTGACAGAGGTAAGGGGTTTGAAACAGCGGGAATGGAAGCAGGTTTGTAAACTGAGCATTATTGGTGATGGCAGATTAATACACTAACACCAAATGTGTCAGTGCCCACTGTGCCAAGACAAAGATTTGGACACACTAGGCACGTTTTCTGAATCTTGTATCCAAATATGTAATCTAGAGTAATTGAACAGGCTCAATACAAACCTCTCACAATCCCTCCCTCCTCTTTCTCTTTCTCTCACTCTCTTTCTCTCTCTCTCTTCTTTCTCTCTCCCTTTCTTTCGCTCTCCCAGCAACGCAATAGGGCAACCAAATCCCTCTCTCTCTCTTTTCTCTCTCGCTCAATCTGCTTCTCCCTTGCTATTGGTGAGTTGTACCTTTTTCTCTTACACCATTGGACGAGTAAATATCTCCTTCTCTCTCTCTCTGTCACGATGCTGCCCGTGATAAGCACTGAGCCGGGGGTCTGTCCAATCATTGTCGGAGCCATCAATCAGGGCTGACAGGCCCAGATGACATGAAAAGGAGCGGCGGCGGCAGCCATTAACCGCCGCCCCACACCCTCCCTGCATCCCCCCGGCCCCCTGCGCTTTGTTTTCCTTTCAGCGGACAAAAACAGACTGACAAGATGGAGGGCTGGACATTAATCAAACCACCCTGTGGAACAACCTCTTCCAAGCAGATAATAAATAAATTCCACTCCTCTCATTGGACAGCTGCTCTCATTTGGGCCCTAACCCTGCCTAGTTGCCTGCCTACGTACCCAGCCCACCTCCCTTTTTCCCTTTGCCTTCTCTCTCTCTCTCTCTCTTCCCTCACTATATTTTTAAGGGTCCTCATCTGCTCTCTGCCACTATTCCCCACAGATCGGGGGTGGGCAGGTGTTAGTGCTCTGTGAGGCAGACCAGGGCTGGGGCTGAGTCGAGCCCTGTCCCCTGGTTCAGAGTCAGACATCCCCCTGCTCTACACACACACACACACACACACACACACACACACACACACACACACACACACACACACACACACACACACACACACACACACACACACACACACACACACACACACACACACACACACACACACACACACACACACACGATCGGCCATCTCGAGGGGCTGTAGTTACCTGGGCAACCGCCCATGCTGTGGTGATTGGTGCGTTGTGTGTGTTTGGCTGCTGGGGCGATGGTCACCTCTTTTACCGCCTGGGGCTCCAGACCGACCGACAGACAGACAGACCGACAGACCGACCGACCGACCGACCGACAGACCGACAGACCGACCGACAGACAGACAGACCGACCGACAGGCCGACCGACAGACCGACAGACCGACCGACCGACCGACCGACCGACAGACCGACAGACCGACCGACCGACCGACCGACCGACCGACAGGCCGACCGACAGACCGACCGACCGACCGACCGACCGACCGACCGACCGACAGACAGACAGGCCGACCGACCGACCGACCGACCGACCGACCGACCGACCGACCGACCGACCGACCGACCGACCGACCGACCGACAGACAGACAGACAGACAGACAGACAGACAGACAGACAGACAGACCGACCGACAGACCGACAGACCGACCGACAGACAGACAGACCGACCGACAGGCCGACCGACAGACCGACAGACCGACCGACCGACCGACCGACCGACCGACAGACCGACAGACCGACCGACCGACCGACCGACCGACCGACAGGCCGACCGACAGACCGACCGACCGACCGACCGACCGACCGACCGACAGACAGACAGGCCGACCGACCGACCGACCGACCGACCGACCGACCGACCGACCGACCGACCGACCGACCGACCGACCGACCGACCGACCGACAGACAGACAGACAGACAGACAGACAGACAGACAGACAGACAGACAGACAGACAGACAGACAGACAGACAGACAGACAGACAGACAGACAGACAGACAGACAGACAGACAGACAGACAGACAGACAGACAGACAGACAGGAGCGGCTACCATCAGAGAGAGCACGAACACTGCTCCTTGCGCCACGACAAAGAGATTACACTCACGTGGACATGTGTGCATGCTTGAATGCAGACACATTCATTAATATGTGTGTTCTCCAAATACATATGGATCGCAACGTTTTTGTATGTAAAGACAAAATGTGTGTCCAGTTTACACGCACATATAGTCACACGTCAATTCCTTAAATTCTACCCTTTCGTTTATTCTAACCCTTCTGTTTGTTTCTCAGAGAGAGAGCGAGGCCATTAAATTGAGCAGAGGAGCGGATCACTAGCCATTCAATCATGTAGACCAGACCCTTTTCCTAGGAGCCTTACCCTGTTCTGTTCCGCACACTAGCCTATATCCTCATTGGGACTTGAGGAAAATTACCCCATCTCAACAACATTATCCTGCATTGCTGTGATGACTGTATGGGCCCCAATGTTGTTGTGACATCACAGGACGCTGGTTTGTCTGCTGAGTGTCATGTGAAATGAATAAGATAGTAGTGCTAGCGTGGATGACTGGGCAGCTACCGTGTTAGCCACTCTTATCAGTGTTATTAGATCCCATACTGTCCTATTTCTGAGTACTGTAATATCTGTAAGCCTCTCTATGCTCGGTCTATGGGACACATCACACTTGAGGACATTGGGAAAGCATGTGTTCCTCGCCAACTGACTGGCCACATACATTCACTGGGATAAAGCTGATTTGAAGAAATATTGCTCATAGCTTACAGCATTCTTGAGCAGAGAACAACTTCAAATCCTAACTGTAACAGTTATACATTAATATTACAGAAGAAAAAACATATTTTACAGAGCTACAAATCTAAAATACTTTGTTGGAAGAAATGTATTGTTGGCAAACTACTCACAACAAAGACAAATCATTCTTCTGTCAATTAAGACAGTCTATTTCCCCCCCAGAAATATTTGTCTGCGGTTTGACAGAGATGGAAGATGAATGTAAAGTAAACGCTGTGGGTGGGGTGTGCGTGTGTGGCACTGTGGGTACCCTGGCGCCCTGCGTTCCAAGGCATTGTGGGATGTGTTTGCTTGCCACCAGAAACGTGGCATAAATGATATATTAAAAATCACAGCAGGGGAAAGACACTCAATTCACTTTTAATACACATCTAATCTGTTTCCCTCCCTGCTGTTTCTGACCCAGTTCAGGGAGAGAGCCATGGTAAGGTTATACATCTATCTATGGCCCCCACGGTTTAGAGAAGAGGGGCTTGAAGGGGCCACAGTTATCTAGGCCCGATCGTTACCGCCACACCCTAGGAGAAACCTCTGCCTCCTTTAATTGAGAGATGACTATCTAGATGTTAGATGGTCTCAAAAATCTACTGAAAGAGAAGATGTATCACAAATTTATATTTATGGTGTGACTGCATTGGGTAGCATAATACAGTGGTGTAAAGTACTTAAGTAAAAATACTTTAATGTACTACTTAAGTCGTCTGTACTTTACTATATTTCTAACAACTTTTACTTTTACTTCACTACATTCCTAAAGTAAATTATATACTTTTTACACCATACATTTTCCCTGACACTCAAAATGACAGAAAATGGTCCAATTCGCACACTTATCAGGAGAACATCCCTGGTCATCCCTACTGCCTCTGATCTGGCGGACTCACTAAACACAAATGCTTTGTTTTTGAATAATGTCTGAGTGTTGGAGTGTGACTCACAGACACAAAACACATACACAAATACATATTGACGCCTCACACACACACACACACACACACACACACACACACACACACACACACACACACACACACACACACACACACACACACACACACACACACACACACACACACACACACACACACACACACTCTTCATATACACTGCTGCTACTCTGCATATCTATCCTGATTGCCTAGTCACTTTTACCCCTACCTACATGTCATATTACCGTAATTACCTCAACTACCTCCTACCCCCTGCACATTGAGTCAGTACCATGCTCCTTGTATATAGCCCCGTTATTGTTATTTTATTGTATTACCAATTCAGTTTTTGCTAGTAAAAATTCTACAAATGTAACTGCATTGTTGGGAAAGGGCTTGTAAGTAAGCATTTCCCGGTAAAGTCTACACCTGTTGTATTCGGTGCATGTGACAAATATAATTTGATTTGATGGCTGAGATAACCGATTGTCTAAAAAGACACACTCCCTTGTCCAACCCAGGTCTAAATAAACCCTGGTCCTACACAAACCATTGTCACACACTTATCTGCAGTGATATTGACACCTACATGGATTAGCTTCATGCAGCACAGATAATGACGGAGCAGATTTGTGGCGTACATACGTCTGTCTGAGTGTGTGTGGGTGTGGGATAAGAGAGATAGGACAGGGGTGTATTGATTAGGGAGCATATGTGGTTCCCACGCCCTCCTTTGTTCCCGGTGGGAGCCTCTCCGTTGTGGGTCTTTTGTGAGGAGCACAGCTGGTGAGTGAGGACCAGGCTGGGTTCCTCTGAGGACCTGGGGAAAACTCTTGTTCATCCTGGGGCTTCAGGAAGAACACAGGTCCTTTTGAAAGACAGCTGAATCTTATGGCCAATATCTGGACAAGTTATTGGTCTCCAGTTGCATTCGCATAATTGTTAGGTAATAATTAGGGGTTCATTTTGATGCAGCATGCAACGTAAAGAGTAATCATTAGAAAAGGGTAGGTTAGATCTCTTCATTTTAAAATCATTTCAATGTTATGTTTTATAAGATACCATAGATGTAAAAACTAAGACATTTCTAAAATGTCTTGAGGGCATTACTGCTATGATAACATGACGTGTAAGTATCAGTTCTAGTTTCGTCTAGTTCTGACAGAATCATGGCAAAAAAATGGCAAGAAAAGCACAATGATGCTTTGGGGGGAAAAAATGTCATTTTTTATTCAGCAACATTGTAATTAATTCAATACTAAGGCTAGGTTCATTTCACGAGGTCAATGACAATACTGTAAATCAAACTGAAGTGACACAGAGTGCAGCGCAGCTTCGCTGTCGGCCATGTTGTTCAGGACTGACTGCTACCTCCTTCAAAGAAACAAGAGTACTAAACTTGGATACAAATCACTTGCCGTCTACTAGGCCTACTACTGCTGGCTGGCTAGCTGAGGCTTGAGAACGATGCCAGAGGGCAGAGGAAGAATAAGCTACAGTATCATCTAACTTCACCTGAGCAGTAACTAGTCTCGATCAGACTGGAGTCAATAACATTTCCCCTGGAATGATCACATTGTCAGACAAATAGACTCCTCCCTCACTAGCCTATTTCTCTCCCAGACCAGAGACATGGCTGGGAATGGACAAGCAAACAGATAGACTAGACTGGTGTTGATAAGGCTGCTCCATTTTGGTTCCCTCTCACAGCAGTTATTATGTGAGTCTCTCTCCCATAATTGCACTTTAACCTGGACAGGGGCGGGCCACTTCACTCCCTGGGTGGAACAGGGGGTGGGGCTCGGTGGGGCCACACCCCTTAGATGTAGAAAGTACTCTCCGCCCCGGCCTCTGGCTCCACCTTCACGGCCAGATGAGGCTTCTTGCGGAGCCGCTTGGCTTCGTTCTGCAGCTTCTGGCGGATGTAGCCCTTGATCTCCGAGTCCGTCTTCCCTGGGAAGTAGTGCTGCACCGCCCCTGTGGGTGAGAGGTCAAAGGTCAGAAACCTATAGAGATGTAAAGTTATCATTACTTGGAAATAACCCGTTTTTGCAAGGACATTGCCATTAAGGGGTTCCGCCATTTTAAAGTAGTCAACTGCGTGGGGATTCCTATGGGTTGGGGGTGATCCGCCAATGATCAGAGCATTGTCGAATCAAATTAAATTGTATTGTCACATGTGCCGAATACAACAGGTGTAGACCTTACTGTGAAATGCTTACTTACAAGCCCTTAACCAACAATGTAGTTCAAGAAATAGAGTTAAGAAAATATTTACTAAATAAACTAGTAACACAAGAAAATGACATAACAATAACGAGGCTATATACAGGGGGTACAGGTACCGAGTAAATGCGCGGGGATATAGGTTAGTCAAGGTAATTTGTAAAGTGACTATGCATAGATAATAAACAACGAGTGGCAGCAATGTAAAAACAGAGGTGGGACAGAAGCGGTTAAGGAGCCTTTTGGTGCTAGACTTGGCGCTCCTGTACCGCTCGCCATGCGGTAGCAGAGAGAAAGGTCTATGACTTGGGTGACAATTTTTTGGTCCTTCCTCTGACACCGCATAGTATATAGGTCCTGGATGGCAGGAAGCTTGGCCCCAGTGATGTACTGGGCCGTATGCACTACCCTCTGCAGCGCCTTACGGTCAGATACCAAGCCAGGCGGTGATGCAGCCGGTCAGGATGCTCTCGATGGTGCAGCTGTAGAACTTTTTGTGACTCTGGAGACCCATGCCAAAACCCATGACCCATGCCAAATCTCCTGAGTGGGAAAAGGTGTTGTCATGCCCTCTTCACAACTGTTTTGGTGTGTTTGGACCATGATAGTTCGTTGGTGATGTGGACACCAAGGAACTTGAAACTCTCGACCCGCTCCACTTCAGCCGCGTCGATGCTCGCGATGAGCTTTGTTGGCGCATTGGTGTCTTCTGCAAATTGTTTTGTCTAGCTTGTAAATGGCTTTAAGCTATATCACCGCCATCTAGTGGGCACAATAAATGAATGACAAGATTAGGTTCAAGACTCCAGCACTGCAGGTGTGGGTAAATCACCAATATTTGCTTTACGCTTTTCTTCAAAACATCAAAATCTTTCAAATGGTGATAGCCTCAATGGCGCAGCCCATGTTGTCAGATGCCATAATAGCACAGATACAAAGGTGAGATCGCTATACATCTCTAAGCCTGTACCTAGAATACCGTGGTCTATAAACGGCAGTTCGGGTCCCAGACAATGGCAGACTTGAAGTCGAACGGAAACAACAACACTGCTACCGTAGTCATTAAGCAGACACTCTTATCCAGATCGACTTACAGTCCCTGCATTCAACTAACTTTAATAGGAAAGTACGAAGTTGATGTGAACAGTATTTCCATTGTAGCATGAGGTAAGTGCGAGAAATGTGACATGTTCAACTGCCGTATGGGGGGTGTGACTAGCTGTTATGAGGGGGGTGTGACTAGCTGTTATGAGGGGGGTGTGTTTAGCTGTTATGAGGGGGATGTGTTTAGCTGTTATGAGGGGGTGTGTTTAGCTGTTATGAGGGGGGTGTGACTAGCTGTTATGAGGGGGGTGTGACTAGCTGTTATGAGGGGGTGTGACAAGCTGTTATGAGGGGGATGTGTTTAGCTGTTATGAGGGGATGTGTTTAGCTGTTATGAGGGGATGTGTTTAGCTGTTATGGGGGGTGTGACTAGCTGTTATGAGGGGGTGTGTTTAGCTGTTATGGGGGTGTGACTAGCTGTTATGAGGGGGTGTGACAAGCTGTTATGAGGGGGTGTGTTTAGCTGTTATGGGGGGTGTGACTAGCTGTTATGAGGGGGTGTGTTTAGCTGTTATGAGGGGGTGTGACTAGCTGTTATGAGGGGGTGTGACTAGCTGTTATGAGGGGATGTGTTTAGCTGTTATGAGGGGGGTGTGTTTAGCTGTTATGAGGTGATGTGTTTAGCTATCTCAGGCTGTAGTACAGACGAGACCTTACTCAGTATTGCCTGGATCTCGTCTGCAGGCAGGGCAGGCTTGGGTTGGCCCCTCTTGTTGTTGACGATGCCGGAGATGGAGTGAGAGGCCAGGCAGTCCCTCTCATAGAGGCCCCGGAGCAGGTCATTGGTCAGCTTCTGGGCAGTGGTCCCCGTGTTACAGCGGTCAAGCAGCTCCGCAGTGATGAACTGGACGGTATAAGACATTAGGTTGCATCTTTAAAATTGTAGTGGCCCATCCCATTTTAGAGATACAGTTGGGTCAGTAATTGTTGCACCCTTGATAAAGATGAGCAAAAAAGACTGTGTCAAAAAAATAAAAGACAAATACTGAGCTATAATTTAAGCTAAACATTTTTGGCAATTATATTATTTTATACTAATACAATTGCTCAGAGAACGAGATAGGGGTCAAAATGATTTTGCTTCCACTGTTCCTGGGGCCCTTGTTATGGTCAACGGCATCATGAACTTTACCCAGTACCAGGACATTTTAGCCAAAGAAAACTGGTTGCCTCTGCCAGGAGGCTGACACTTGGCCTTAAGTGGATCTTCCAGCAAGACAATAACCCCAAGCACTAATCAAAATTCACAAAGAAATGGTTAATTGACTGCAAAATCAACATTTCACAATGGCCAGCTCAGTCTCTGGACTTGAACCTCATTGAAAAGTTGTGGTTTTAACTGAAGAGGGCAGTCCATAAGCGCAGACGAAGGATATCAAGGACCTGGAAAGATGCTGTATGGAGGAATGGTCTGAAAGCCCTCCCGACGTGTTCTCCAACTCATAACACATTTTAGAAAAAGGCTCAGTGTCATTATCCTCACAAGGGGAGGGTGCTAGAGTATTGAAAACAGGGGTGGCAAAAATGTTGACCCTTATATTGTATTTTATCACTTGTTAAACAAAATCTCTTTCTCTGAGCAATTGTATTAGTATAAAATAATTACATTTCCCATTTTTTTTGCATACAATATAGCTCAGTATTTGTATTATTTATTTTATACAGTCTACTTGGCTCATCTTTATCAAGGGTGCCAATCATTATGGACCCGGCTGTATATTGGCATTCTGCTATAAGTCAAAGACCAAAGGCCTATTCAGTCAACTTCAAAGAATAGATATTATGTTGCATATTGCATGACATCAAAAAGGACTTCTAGTACAGTTTTTAACCTCTCCTGAAAACTTATGCCATATATTTTTGACGTCAAAAACATTTAAAGGGTTCATCACCTCCTGATAGAGGGGTGGTCCGTTGATCTGGGAACCCCCCTCATGAGACCCTGGAGGGTATCCATTCTGGTGGGGGTGGGGGGGCTCTAGTTTGCCCGCCCAGCACCCGTTCAGCACCCCTGGAGAGGCCAGCAGGGCCGACGTTGTCATGGCACCACTCCTCACCAGGATCTCAGGCATGCTGGGAGATGTAGTTCTCCGGTCCGTGCTGCTCGACCACATCTCCGTCCTCTCGATCAGGGCCTCCAGGTTACGTGCCAACTTTCCACACGCTAGCATAGTATGAATCCCACAAAAATCCAAGAGATTAAAGCATCCTGGGTTGTTCTTAGGCACAGATCTAGGAACAGCATTTCCTCCCTCCTGACCTTAATCATTAGCAGGGAAAATATAAAAATGAACTCAGATCAGTGTCTAGGGGCAACTTCCTCCTACTTCTCCTGCTGGCCCTCACCTGTGAGGCATCTGATTTGCTCCCTCAGGTTGTCCATCTCTCGCTGCATGCTCAGCACCATGGCAACCAGGTCAGCCTTTGAGCGTGACTGTAGGCCTCCAAGACCCTTGAGAGAAATGAAGATGTCAAAAAGTCATACATAGAAAGTCTAAACCACAAGCAAGCTCTCACACACGCACTCACACACATGCACACTGCTATCATCCAGTGTACCTCTGCCATGAAGTCGCCATCCTCGATGCGTTCGACACTGGGGTTGTCTGACACTAGTACCTGCTTGGAGATAAGAAATTAATCGTACAAGTTGTCTCACTTATATGTAATTGTGGGTCAGTCAGTGTTTTTTTATTTGATTTATTATATGATGTATTGCCAGCTATGGTCCGTAATGGTCAAAATCATAGCTAGATTGAAACATCAGAAAATCCCTGTGATGATGATAAAATATTATTCTTCATAAATTCTTATGTCTTGCCAAAAAATAAATAAAGTTGCATTGTAAAGCTATGATTCAGAATCCTTCTTTTATTTAGGAGTAGCAGCAACATGTTACTTGTTGCTGTCTTGGCTTGTCGTTCTTTTCACCACCTCCCCTTGCCAAAGGTTTTTGCTCTCCTCTCCCCCTCTCCTCCTCGCTCTATCATTGAGATCAATGGCTGCCCCCACCATGCCGCTCTCTCACATTAGCGCCATTATGACAAAACACCGCTGAGAGGTGAATGCTCTCTGTGTCACTACTACTACTACAGCCTTGTGGCTTCCAAGTTGTAAACCCTCAAGCGAGGAAGTGAGGTGCTATATTACTAACGTACAAATAGGATTTATGTCGGTCGGTCAAGATGGGCATATGATGCCACCATAATGAGCAGACGCGTGCCAACCCCGACAGATACTAGAGAAAACTTTGTCCCAAAAATATTGTATGATAATATTCGAGCCAAACCCTCGTTTTCAACTTCTGGTGAGCGGTGTTGCATGGTGGATTCTCTTCTACGTTCTCTTTCACCGGGTGTGTGTGCTTTCTTCTCTTCTGCAGTCTGTGCTGTAATAGACAGTCCGGGTAGGGTAATTAGCGACATAAATAGTGAGCGACAAATACTCGCTCCTCACCGAATGGGCAGCTACTGTATAAAGACCAGACTACAAATAACCGTTAAACGTTTACGTACACATGGAGGCTGGCTGTGCGATGTCGTGATGCCAAAGTCTTCATATTTAGGGTCTTCCTCCTCCTCTTCTTCATATTCGAGGTCGAAAATGCGCTTTGCTATTGTTTTCCTTCTCATCTTTCTCCCATTATCCTTTTCCCCCGCTGAAACACTGGCTGCTTCTTGAACATGCTGGTCAATACACTGTGCTCGGCTCCCCGACTTTCGCGTCAATGCTGGGTAGGCACCCGCAGCAACCGTGGCGCCGGGAACAATATTTGTTACGGTTGTACTTATTGTACTTATTGCAGCTCATTTAGTAGAACTGTGTTCCACACACTTGATTTAAGCTATGTTCGGTTAAATGTACCGTGGCATGACATGGCAAGACTGGACAAAGCCTGCTCAAGATGAAAGCACAAGTTATAGCTTTGGGCATGATCATGACTTTCAAGTACATGTTTAATTATTTAACAATTATTTGAATGGGAGGGTTTATTCGAAGGGATAACGTACACTATGTGAATTTCAATTGCATCACGATGCTATAGGGTACTAGGGGGTAACTAGCCCTCCCGAAGAACAATGTCTAATTCCCTAAGAACAATGTCTAATTCCCTAAAAACGATGTCTAATTCCCTAAAAACAATGTCTAATTGCTGATACAAAAAAAGCAACGTTTGGGAAATAAAATGGTTTGTGGATGAAGATCATGCTTAAGCGAATTAACTATAAAGGGAAATAAATGGCTACAGTTTACACTTTTTTTTGTTATTTCATTCAATTTAGTTTTTAGAAAAGGGGCATTTTTTTAAGTACCGGGGTAACTCCTAGCAGCTTATGCTAACTAGATACCTGGCTAGCATTTACTGCTAGTGAAGTTGCTAGCATAAACTAGCGCTTACCGGGCTAGTCATTGTCTAAATGACAGGTAGAAACACATTCATAACCATAAAGGGGTAACTAGCCCCCAGGGGGCAGTTACCCCCTAGTAGAGGGAGGGGGGTGGGTCGAGTTGCCCACAACACACTCATCCAACATATTACTACTTTACTAAAAAAATATCTAAATTTTTCTATCTAAACAAGTGGAGTATTTATCTTAAGGCTTTCCTTCTTCTATATTTAAAAAAATATACAGTACCAGTCAAAAGTTTGGACAGACCTACTCATTCAAGAGTTTTTCTTTATTTTGACTATTTTCTACATTGTAGAATAATAGTGAAGACATCAAAACTATGGAATAACACATATGGAATCATGTAGTAATCAAAAAAGTGTTAAATAAATCAAAAAATATTTTATATTTGAGATTCTTCAAAGTAGCCACCCTTAATGCCTTGATGACAGCTTTGCACACTCTTCGCATTCACTCAACCAGCTTCATGAGGTAGTCACCTGGAATGCATTTCAATTAACAGGTGTGCCTTGTTAAAAGTGTAAATCTGTCCTTTAAGATTGTTGGTGTCTTTGTGAGACGCAGAGTAGGTGAACGGATGATCTCTGCATGTGTGGTTCCCACCATGAAGTATGGAGGAAGAGGTGTGATGGTGTGGGGGTGTTTTGCTGATCAAATCAAATTGAATTTGTCACATGAGCCAAATACAACAGGTGTAGACCTTACAGTGAAATGCTTACTTACAAGCCCTAACCAACAATGCAGTAAAAAAATAAAAATAAGAATAAGATATAGAAGTAACAAATAATTAAAGAGCAGCAGTAAAATAACAATAGCGAGGCTATATACAGGGGGTACCAGTACAGAGTCAATGTGCGGGGTCACCGGGTTAGTTGAGGTAATTGAGGTTATATGTACAGGTAGGTAGAGTTATTAAAGTGACTATGCATAGATAATAACAGAGAGTAGCAGCAGTGTAAAATATGGGGGGATGCAAATAGTCTGGGTAGCCATTTGATTAGATGTTCAGGAGTCTTATGGCTTAGGGGTAGAAGCTGTTTAGAAGCCTCTTGGACCTAGACTTGGCGCTCCGGTACCAGAGAGAACAGTCTATGACTAGGGTGGCTGGAGTCTTTGACAATTTTTAGGGCCTTCCTCTGATACTTCCTCGTATAGAGGTCCTGGATGGCAGGAAGCTTGGCCACAGTGATGTACTGGGCCGTACGCACTACCCTCTGTAGTACCTTGCGGTCGAAGGCCGAGCAGTTTCCATATCAGGTAGTGATGCAAACAGTCAGGATGCTCTCGATGGTGCAGCTGTAGAACCTTTTGAGGATCTGAGGACCCATGACAAATATTTTCAGTCTCCTGAGGGGGAATAGGTTTTGTCGTGCCCTCTTCACGACTGTCTTGGTGTGCTTGGACCATTGGTGTGTGTTTGGACCATGTTAGTTTGTTGGTGATGTGGACACCAAGAACCTTGAAGCTCTCAACCTGCTCCACAACAGCCCTGTTGATGAGAATGGGGGCGTGCTTGGTCCTCCTTTTCCTGTAGTCCACAATCATCTCCTTTGTCTTGATCACGTTGAGGGAGAGGTTGTTTTCCTGGCACCACACGGCCAGGTCTCTGACCTCCTCCCTATAGGCTGTCTCATCGTTGTCGGTGATCAGGCCTACCACTGTTGTGTCATCGGCAAACTTAATGATGGATTTGGAGTCGTGCCTGGCCGTGCAGTCATGAGTGAACAGGGAGTACAGGAGGGGACTGAGCACGTACCCCTGAGGGGCCCCAGTGTTGAGGATCAGCATTGAGAATGTGTTGTTACCTACCCTTACCACCTGGGGGTGGCCCGTCAGGAAGTCCAGGATCCAGTTGCACAGGGGAGTGTTTAGTCCCAGGGTCCTTAGCTTAGTGATGAGCTTTGAGGGCACTATGGTGTTAAACGCTGAGCTGTAGTCAATGAATAGCATTCTCACATAGGTGTTCCTTTTGTCCAGGTGGTACAGGGCAGTGTGGAGTGCAATGGAGATTGCATCATCTGTGGATCTGTTAGGACGTTATGCAAATGGATGTTGGTCTAGGGTTTCTGGGATAATGGTGTTGATGTGAGCCATGACCAGCCTTTCAAAGCACTTCATGGCTACAGACGTGAGTGCTACGGGTCGGTAGTCATTTAGGCAGGTTACCTTAGTGCTCTTGGGCACAGGGACTATGGGGGTCTGCTTGAAACATGTTGGTATTACAGACTCAGACAGGGAGAGGTTGAAAATGTTAGTGAAGACACTTGCCAGTTGGTCAGCGCATGCTCGGAGTATGCCTCAAATGACCTGGCCTCCAAAATCACCGGACCTCAAACCAATTGAGATGGTTTGGGATAGGTTGGACCGCAGAGTGAAGGAAAAGCAGCCAACAAGTGCTCAGCATATGTGGGAACTTCTTCAAGACTGTTGGAAAAGCATTCATCATGAAGCTGGTTGAGAGAATGCCCATAGTGTGCAAAGCTGTCATCAAGGCATCAAGTGTGGCTACTTTGAAGAATCTAAAATCTAAAATCTATATTTTTTTGTTAAACACTTTTTTGGTTACTACATGATTCCACATGTGTTATTTCATAGTTTTGATGTCTTCACGCTTATTATAAAATGTAGAAAATAGTAAAAATAAAGAAACACCCTTGAATGATTAGGTGTGTCCAAACTTTTGACTGGTACTGTATATAGATCTAACTTCATTGGAATATTTTAAAAAAATTATAATAAATGTTATCAATTTACCACAAAATCGTTTTGTTGAAATATCTCCAAAAGTTGTGATGACACAGAGGACATGTTTTGTTGAGCAGAGGCAGTGGCAGCCAGTGAGTGTTGGAAAATAACATCTTGTGTTGTTATTGTAAATTACAGGGGGGGCAGTTACCCCAGGGGGCTAGTTACCCCCTAGTACACTACAGTTTAGGCTAGGCTACTGTCCCTTACAAAAAAACACATGATTTTGATGTGATCTTATGTGATGTGATAACATGTAAAAGCAACATGTGATGACATGAAACTACACATGTGAAAACATTTGAACACATGACCTCGTCAAATATATGTGACAACATAGGGATGCAAAATGTCAACATGTGATACCATGAAACCACACGTGACAAAATTTGGAACATTTTTCATGTGAAAATGCAATTCCACATGTAAGAGTTCGATTTTCATGTGACATTTTTCCACATTTGAAACTGAAAATTCCACATGAGAGTTAGATTTTCACGTGAAAATTGTTCACGTGAAAGTGCACATACGTTTTCACGCGTGAAAATGCAATTCGATATGTGAGAGTTAGGTTTCACATGTAAAATGGCAAATTTCACATGTGAATCTACAATTCACGTGACGTGAAAACATGTTGTCCTCCTCACATGCGAAAAGTTGGTGTGAACTCTATATTGAATACATGTGAACATGTAGTTTCACATGTGAACAACTGACCTCACGTGTCTCTTTTGTTTTCACATGAACATTTCAGCTCAATATGTGAAAACAGTTATTTCACATGTGAAACTGAAAATGTCACATTTTTGTTTGTTTGTAAGGCAAGTAATTCAATGGTATGGGGATTTTAAGTTATGTTCAGCTAAAATGTGTACAAAAAAATACATCTTTAATCAATGAGAATATGATTACATTTGACGTGATCACTTAGCGCTGACTATTCAATATGACCCCACCTAGGATTTAAACACATAACCTTTTGATTTGGGGTACGCTGATCTTTCTGCTGCGCTACAAAATCTATAGCATTTTCTGAAGTCCCCTACACATTCATTATCTATAATACATCTCTGCACTTGGCAAAAGTGCCATCTGCACTGCTATTTTAGTTATCAGTTAATCTGGCTATTCTCTATTCCTTGATTTCATTGACTTATCTTAGCAATTCAAGGGTTTTCTGTATAGTTGTCTAATGTTGTAGGGGTGTATTACTCCTGAATCACTATGATGAATATAATAGTTTTTCTTGAGTGTATTATACAAAGCTGAGAATTACTTTGAAGTCTAAAGTGTAGGACTACAGGTGAAATCAGTCATTGACACAGACATGATGGCATAGCAGGAAGACTGGAATGCTGTGAACCAAGAGTATGTGAGTTAAAGTCCCAGGTGAGGACATGTTGAATAATAATGCTTGTATAAATAAACATACACAATGCATGTCAAAGTGTGTCAAGTAAGTGGGAAACACTGTGCTATTTTGTAATGTTCCAGGGACATCCTAACGACTAGTATTTGTTTGCAGGGCATCATGTGAAGATTTTAATCCACATGTGAAACTTCATGTGAAATATCATCACATGTAATGTTTTCCAAAACGACATGGGTCATATGAGTAGCATTTTTCTCCTCTAATATTGGAGTTAGAAAGGCCTAGTTCACAAATTTTGCACCACAGGAGTCGCTAGTGTGCAATGGGACAAGGACATCCCTGCCAGCCAAACCCTCTCCTAACTCGAACAACGCTGGGCCAATTGTGCGCCGCCCCTGGGTCTCCAGTCGCGGCCGGCTGCAACAAAGCCTGGACTCAAACCCAGAATCTCTAGAGGCACAGTTAGCACTGCGATGCAGTGCCTTAGACCACTGTGCCACTCGGGAGGCCCTTTCTTGGTGTTTTCTACCCATTGGGCAAAAACTGGTTGAATCAACATTGTTTCCATGTCATTTCAACAACAAAAATGCAATGTGATGATGTTGGATCAATGTGGAAAACTGATTGGATTTGCAAAAGGTCATCAACGTAAGAATTTGGTCTTTTTTTCACCCAACTTTTAACCAATTTTTTTGTTGTTGATTTCACGTTTAATTCATGCTAGTTGTCAACTCAACCAAATGTAAATCCAAACTAGACGTTGAAATTACGTTTGTGCCTAACTGGTAGTGACTCATAATAACCACTGAAGTAAACAATATGACCCACAACTTGTCTCCTGATGTGCAATATGAATCAATAGCCTATTCATTAATGTACAGTTCATTCCTAATATCCTGATAGTTCCCCTTGTGCTCTTCTAATAAAATGTTTGTAGAACTTAATCTCATCGTGACCTAAAATGTCAGAACTTATATAAAGTGTGGCATTGAACTATGACATGGATATTGAGTAAGTCTATCCAAGAAGTGTACAGTTTCACTCTAGCTAGACACAAAGGAGCTACATAAATGTAACAGTCCCTTTCCCTAGCAATTGTGTCACAGATAGCACAGGGCAGCTCCCCCTAGGAATAACCTATTGATTCATCCACTGCATATTTTTCACACTTAAGTGGGTCTGACACTGAAAGAGGAGGAATATTGATAATGCATCGACGTCTATTGTTCTCTCTGAGGAGTGTTCGCCTGCAGAGCACCAGCAAGCAATCTACTCTATACTCTGCCTCCTGTCTTTGATGGAGAACAAAAATAGAGAGAGCGAGAGAGAGAGAGAGAGAGAGAGAGAGAGAAAGAGAGAGAGAGCACACAAAATACACAAACCCAACCCCAGCTATTGCTTGTTGCTTCACGCCCCTCCTTCCCATGCAATCACACTTCTTTTTAGAAGCCTATCTCCGCCAAGCCAGGTGACTGGCCCCTGCTCAGAGCTCTGACTTCCCCACTCAGGGGTGTCCCTATTGACAGCTGAGGAGCCAAACACAGATTATAGCAATATTAGAGGGGCCAGGGGTTCAAAGGAAAAAGTCATGTTTATCAGGCGGCGATAAGGTTACACACGGAACCTCTCCTCCAGAGTGAAATTGAAACTGTGGCCCCATGCCCCTGGAGATAATTGAAAAACGAAGGCTCCATCCAACAGAAGCAGGACTTTTTCCCTCCCTCCCCGGCCTGGCCCCCATTACAGATTGATAGAATGAATGGGGCTATAAAAAGAGAGGCTGGACTTTGGCATTGAGTGGGTTTTGATTGACCAGACGGGGGCATCAGGTTTGAACTTTAACCCCTTCCCCCAGCAGCCCTGTAGGGCTATAAATGATTTCTGTGCTGATGAACAGAGCCGGTGGGGGCCGAGGTGGACACACACAAGCACTCTCATACAAACTGTAATCCACTATCATACAAACACACACACACACATACACATTCACATGGGATCAGTGACCACTGCTGAGGCCTAGACACACACAAATAGAAACACACACACACACACACACACGAGAACACATACGTTACACATGAATGAAAGAAGTCATGCTTATAGACATAACACAACCCAATGTAGATGTATCTAATCATTTGTTACCCTCTTCCTGTATTTCTATCTAGTGTGTGATTGTGAATCAATGAAATGTGAGTCTGTTTGTTTCATTGTGCTGGGCATATGTGTCTGTGAGCGTAGCTTATCTGTGTGTGCCTGGCTGTCTGTGCTTCTCTGACTGTAGCATGAGTGAGTCTGTGGCTACCTGCTGTGCTTCAAGTCCACAGGCCTACCGTTGATGGACAGGTTGAAGGCTAATGTTTAGAGAACGTTCCACGCTCTGTCTCTCAGATCTGCCCCCCGCCGTGCCGATTCTTCCTCTCCGCTGACACCGTTTTGTTCGCCCCTCATGAATATGCAGCGGCTGATTTCTGGGGGAAATTATGTTTTCTGGGAGAAGCATGCTCTGGCCATAACTAAGACTGACACATGGTGTTGTGGGACAATGCTCTGGCATTCTGTGTCGCAGGCATGGCCAGGCTGTGAACAGTGAATGTCTCTCCCTGAGACACAAGTAGAGGGAAAGGCCTCAGACACGAGGAACCATGTGGAGAGCAGAAGCTCCAGCTGCTCAGCAACCCTTATAAAGACAGTGTTTTCTATTTCTCCAATGGGACTAATTCTGTTTGATAATATATGGAGGTAGTTTGGTTGAAAATGTATGGAGGTAGTTTGGTTGAAAATGTATGGAGGTAGTTTGGTTGAAAATGTATGGAGGTAGTTTTGTTTAATAATATAGGAATGTAGTTTGTTTGGCCAAGGTGCATTACTGTGATAGTTGTGAGCACAGTCATATAAAAATACAATATGGCAATGTATAGCCTTGGTATAAATCTGAAGAGAATTTAAATTCATCTGCTGAATCGATTGATACTGAGACTGGATTGACCCCAAACGTGCCAGATACAGTACATTACTACAAATGTCTTAGAGAAGTTAGCCATTGTGTCTTCAGGTGTCTGACTAGTAGTATAGTTTTGGGTGCTTTAGTTGTCCAGATGCCATTCACCCAGCCAAAAACCCTGTCAGCCAGTCTGTCACGTTTTATGTCAGCCATCTTAGCCTCTGTGTCAGCCATTTTAGCCTCTGTGTAAGCATCTTAGAGTCCTTTTTTCCTCTCTCCTCAGTGATGTCACCGATGGGAGTTTCACCGAGTCCGGATAGTGGGCTTTTTGCATGTGCTATAATTCACAGTGTTACTTTGATGATAATAGCACTAATAGTGGTGTGACAGTGACGGATGGGGCAGAGCGGCTTTAGAGGCCTACAGACTGACCCCTGGTCCAATCAGAGCACTTCCAGGTTAAAAGGCTTCTACAGCCCACCAAAGGCCTTCCTCACTGTGAATGAATGAATGGGAGAGAGAGAGAGAGAGAGAGAGAGAGAAAGAGAGGGGGGGGGGGGTGCTGGGAGGTTCAATCAAGAACCCTTAGTCAGGACTATAGACAATAGACACACACACACACACCAATACCTTCAAACACCATCCATCCAAACATAAATTATTTTCCTATTCATCGGAAACCACCCCACCACCATTGCTAACCAAAATGCAAAAGCGGGAAAAAAATCCCTTGGCCCGAACCAAACCACACGTCAAAATCCCTGAGAAAATCCTGTTTTGTTTGCCGCTTGCCAGAGCGGTGGTCTACGACGCCTGGCTTTCGGTTGGTTCCTCTCTTGATCAGAGAGGGCGTCTCTTCTGGAGCTCTGGTGGGAAAGTTGCGCCGGCCGATCAGGACCATGTGTTTGACATTAAGCCCAATCAGGCTGGGTCTCGTTTCTGGTGAGTGCCGAGAGATTGAGAGGACGGCAGATCCAGCGGGTGATAGATGGCTGGGCCTACTTTCCAGTGGGCGGATGGAAATCAAACATCACGACAGAACCATGGGGGCTGTTTGCTTTATTTGCAAGGCCCGTCAAGACCCTGAGATTTATTGTAAGCGCACGCGGGGTCCTGATTAGCAGAAACACGGCTCTGCGTCAAGAGAGAAGAAAGACCCACGGTGGGATGTGTGACCTGTGTCAGTCGTAGAGGTGTATTTTTATTCCTGTATGACGTAAACGAGCGTTCCAACCCGTGGAGGTTGGATCCTTTACCGTGCGTAATTGTTTCATACGTGGAGAGCTGACGTGGGGGGTAAGAGAAGACTAGAGCTCCAGCCTCACACTGCTGGGTGCAATTAGCATAATTTCCATCATAAATCTCAGCCCTCCGCCAGTATGGCCTCACACACTGATACTAATGCCTGCTTGTACTTAGAATTAGGCACTACACTCTCGGAGGTCCATTGACTTGAGATGTGCCAGTAAGTCAAAGCTTTCAATCAAATCTTCCACTGACATCAGCATAGGCTACATATTATGCATCGATGCCAATAGAAGATTCCCTTGACAGTTCGGGCCACGCCGTGACAATCAAGTCAGTCGCTTCCTTACGTGCATTTACTATTACGAGCACGTCTGACATGAGTCAGGATTTTGCTCTTCCTTCGGGCGGGAATACGTCCTCGACTCTCACTCAGCCTCACACACTCCTTCATGTAACTGCCTGCCTGTGCTTTCCTCCATGGTTCTCCTCAGAGGTCTCAATACATCAACCTGCACTCCAGGGCCTGCTGTCCCATCCCGCCCTGCTCATTGATCCTCATCCCTCTACCCCGTAACGTCTTGCACATTAAATCCATTCTAATATCATAACAGGAGCCTGCCCTGCAATTAGTTCAATTAGAATCCTCCCCCCCCCCCTCCCCCAACGGCCATTAAATACTGGACCGTCCTCTGCTCCTCTGCCACTCCGACGCTCTTCCATTGATCCCCGTTCATCCTCCGGTCAGCCTTAGTCACCGACCACGGTCCCCTCGACCATAAACACCCCGCTAGACCGTGCCTTGTCAAAACCCCTAGGGGGTGGCGGAATTTATCGGATCCTTAAAGGTAGGAGTTTGCACAGGGGAAGGAGAGGAGGCCAGCGGAGTGGGCAACTTGGCGGACACCTTTGCGGGCTGCCTAGCGTGTCATAATTCAGCGCCTAAGAGACAGAGGCCCCGGGATGAAGCGTGGTTGGCGGATTGATTTAGTGTCACGGCAGGTCTCGCCCCCTTCATATGATTATGTGCCTTACTAAGTGATCCATTGAGCGTGACAGATTGACGTTATTGAGGAGCACCCACTCACTTGCCCGTCTTTTTTTATCCACCAGTGTATTGGCATTACCTTTCTTCTACCTTCAGTCACATCTGAGGTCTTCCTCTTTATTTTCAGGGAGCAACATTGGTTAGTCGTTGTTCCATTTTGTGGTGGCCATTTTGGTCTCCAGCTTTCCAGTGTTGGCATGGCCTCAAGGGGACTTGGGAGGCAGGCTGCGTTCGGTCACATCACACCTGGAGGGATTATTTTGCTGAGCTTGTACCTCTATATGTAACACAAAAGGGGTCTTTGTTCCCCATTGGTGCAGCATGTGAGCCAATTAAAATCTTTAGTACTTAATCTCTTGTTTTTTTTTTACATTTCATTGAACAGTTTAGATGCAGTTAGTTAGAAGAAAAGGGAGACAAAGAAAGTAAAACTCGAACTTGAAGAAAAACTCATCAAAGCCTCAGAGCGGGGAGAACTTTACTATCTGTGGTGGATGATTCCTGGTACCCGCTAGCCACTCATGGCATCTGATTTCCTAGAAGAATAGAGCAGTTCCATCCAGAGCGAGTCAGCTGAATCACCAGTTAGCAGAAATAGACAAAGCACACATAGTTGAAAGTGTGTCATCCATTTTTTACATTGAGCATAACTGCACACCTCCAGGCAAAGCTGAGGTGTCTTACGTGCTTTAACGAAACATGTTCTTTGATGTTATCTATATCTGGTACTGTTGTCCACGGAATGCAAAGAAATATCTAAGAATCTCTGAGTGTCTGAATGTAGTGTGATGTCCTGTAATTTTGCCACAGTGTCTGCTGTGAACTCTTCTCAAACACTTACAGAGAGACCATTTTGCAGGACTAATCAAACATTTGATAACAGTGTCATGCTGTATATGTATGCTTCTCCAGACCGGTGGTTAATCTTACTCCGAGTTCACTATACTCCCAAGGGGGATCATGGGTCTCTATGTGGCCCCGCAACAATCTCCAAAGGTAGGTAACAGCTTGAACTACTGTACTCTCTGAATGGGGACATCTTCATTCAGCAGGTGTGTAACCTGGACGCTGTGTAAAACCTTTCTCTCTATCACTTTTGCTTTCCCTCTCAAGCCTTTTTCTCTGGCGCTAACACCCCCTCCCCCGCCCTCTCTCTTGCTAAGGCCTGCCACCAATTACATGTGTATGTGTGTGTGATAGTCACACCCATCGTCAGACATCACAACACTCCGACAGCCCTCCACCAATTTCTCAGACAGACAGACACAGACAGACAGACAGACAGACAGACAGACAGACAGACAGACACAGACAGACACAGACAGACAGACAGACAGACAGACAGACAGACAGACAGACAGACAGAGAAATGTGTTTGTTTGTGCCTGTGTGAGCATTCTGACAAGCCTTTGTTGACTCTGTCGGCCTTTGTAAATCTGTCCAGTGACGGGGTACTGAGGCTACATCAGTCTCCCACACAACCAGCCTAACTGCCATGCTCTGTCAATCATAGCCAGCCACAGCCAAGCGAGAAGCCTTCACTTCCCAGTCACCACCACTATTTGGTCCAGCTAAATAACAGCAGTTGAAGGCATGTGACGGCCATTGAAAGCATTTGACGGCGGCAGCGTTTGAAAGTTGAATAAGCTTTGGTCCCCATCTGACCCGATCAGACTAGACCCATGGGTGTCAAACCCCAAAGTAACGTCATGGCAACGTTTTAAGAATGCTGCATTCCACATATGCCTTCCTATTGAGTTGATCATGTACAGGATGGGGGTGAGAGAGTGCTTGTTTACAAAACTCACACCATGACATTTTCATAATGCTCTGGCAATGGTTTGATATGCATTGTAAACCAATGGTTTGTAATTGTACTGGAAAGAACACATAAATACACTACAGCTCTGTAAACTTCTACCATGTATGTTTACCTTGTGTTTCCCACACTGTGTAACTGTTTATGTTTTAATCCTCCTCCTTTGTCTTCAAACTGTCTCACGTTTGAAGTAAATATCTTTGTTTTTGGGAAAATTATTCTGGAACGGCAGTGACCACAATTTGCTATTGAAAACAAGTTTGATATGTCTGGGTTCATACTTTGAACTGAATGTAAGCCAATGTATGTAAGAAAGAAGCTCTAAATATGCATTCTCAGTCAAGGTGGATACCATCATTATATATCATGATAAAGATATGAGCCCACGTTGGTTGCTTTTGGTGTCGTTTTTATGTAACACACGTCACCAGTTTCATTTTACGTACAGATTGAGCGAGAGATGTGCCGGCGAGAGACTGAGGAGTGATTATAGTATGCTTGGCTTTTCTGAAGACCATTGTACTCTTCTGCCATCTACTGGTCAAAAGGAGGCACCACTTGCATGCCCATCATGTTTACGTAGCCTATCTATACACTGAGTATACAAATATTAGGAACATCTAAATATTGAGTGGCCTGTCATGGAAAGAGCAGGTGTTCTTAATGTTTGGTATACTCAGTGTATAGGGAAAACAGCTGTTGTTTCTATGAGATACTACAAATGATTATTGTTCCCCAAAATCGAATAATTATGAATAAGCCTTTAAATATGTAAGTTTAATACATATTACTAATTGATTAAGGGTTACTTAGTTATAAACAAACAAATCATAGCGTACCAAATTCATTTTTGTCAATCATGTGCGTTAGAGTGTATGCATTGAAGGAATAAAAACTCCATAATTGGCCCTCAATATTTTGCATGAAATGGACCTTGATGTGAACTATTAAAAACATATAAACATTTGGTAGGCAAAACAATTACAATGTCCAGATTTGGGGAAATATAGGCCCTTTTTTAATTTCAATAGATTATCAAATGTAACTAATGCCTACATGTTTATTTTTCAAATAGCTTACCATATACATTACATAATTTGAATGAATTTGAAACGGAATTCAAGGTTTATGTGTAGGGTATAGCCCTAAAGCAGGGCTATATGCTATGTTATATATATATATATATATTATTGGACGCTCTGGGCCTTTTAGTGACAGCGTGTGGCGTTTTGGAGACAGAGTGGCCAGGTCCAATATTGGGGAAATAGCCTACAAGCTTCGGCCTTATATGGCATTGAGAATCCCATTTTCAAAACAAGGTAGTCTAGGTTAGCCTACTTTAGCCTTTAATTTCCAACATAAGGCTCGAATTTACTTTGGCTTGATTGACTTCCTGTTTATTATATTTTCTGTGAAACCTCTCAGCCCCGCCTGTCACCTCATATTTTCAGAAACCTGTCGCCTTGTTTACCTTTCAAGACGACAAATCGTTTTCTTTTTTCTAATTCGGCTCCATTTTACGAAGATTGTGTGGGTCCGCGGGCTGAGATTGTGTGCGAGTTTATTTGTTTAAGAATGGGCCATCATTTATATCCCGCGCGCTCTGTTTGGGCAGATGGCTGGCTTTGGTGCGCCAAACAGGGCTGTTTATTTGAAATGGAGCATGTGGCACGCTAGGGTAAAAAAACGGCCCCAATGAGCATGTGGTCCTCCCGTCGCTGATTGAGAGACGAGAGTTTGGCAGCCTGGCTCGACTTTTGACAAGATGCAGGAGACAGGACTGGTGTTCTGTTGAAACAGACCCGACTGTTTCCACGGGCCAGGGCGCGCGGGGCACAGAGAATGACTGGCCTCGAATACTGGCTGTCCGTATTCTTTATGGCGTCGTTCGCAACCCGGTGTGGATGTGATAATTAATTTTATATGTCCAGCTGGAACTTCATATAAATGTAATTACATTTCAAGATGACATTAAATATGACATTTCACAGACTAAAGCATTTGGCAATGGAAAAATATTGGAGAGTAAAAAATGTGCACATTTTAGGACATATTGTGCTTCCATAGTGCAGGTGAGAATATGAAATTAAACTTTCATATTCAACGAATTCAATCTTTGCAAGATAATTAGATTGGGAAGGGGGTTATTGATTGTTCAATTAAAACCAATGCACTCATTAAAACATAATAGATATAGGGACTACTATCAGTCAAATTATAGTTGCAAAAATGATTATGGTCTATACTCCACAGACCGTCAATAATAGACCCACAGGGTGGAAGGGCTCACATTAAAGTGTACAACAATAAGGCAGAGGCATTTGACAGTTATAGCCTAGAAAATACAGTGTAGTTCATGAAAATGTTACGATCTTATTTAAATTGTAATTGCATAAAATGTTTTAATTATCATAGGCTAGTTTAGCAGTAAAGCACTTTCCATTTTTATTCTTCATTAACAAGACGTTAGACTACAGATACAACCTATATGTAATCCCACAGTCTTATTTAAAGAAAACAAAAAATAGCACGTCTTTGACCACAGTTGATGATTGACAGTGTACCCCCTATTCCACCCCACCCTTCCCTGTCTCCATCCAGCTCAGCCCACTTTTACATCATCACTGGAATATCCAATCAGCTGTAGACCAATTTGTCAATGTCAGGTCACCCACCAATCAGCAAAGGATATGGTAATACATTCCAACCAATAAGAGTCAGCCTTTGCACTTCGTGGCTATATATATATATATATATATAGGACCTGGGCTGCATCTGTCACATAGACAGTTGGGAGCCAGCTGGATCATCTTATGGAACTAAATTAAACTGAGCAGAACAAACCTTGAGGCTGATGTTATAGGCGTATTGGTGGAGCCAGGCATGGAGTTGATCTAACTAGATTACTTGAGTATTGGGATGTAGGCCTATTTTTAGGGGAACAGAAAGGCAGAAAGAAATAATATACACACCTATTTATGTGGGGGTCCTTTCTGAATTAGATTTTGTCAATACCAACTACTTAAGTAGCCTACATTAAGAACATTAAAAACGTTAATAACACATTAGTAACATTACACAACACAACAGACGGAAAATACATTGAGTGGACAAGGGCAGGATTTACAGAATGACATAACCACATTCTATGTCTGTCTGTAACATTGTCCAGTGTTGTCTTAGCTAAGTGCTCCCTAGATAATCCTATGACCCAGCTTTGGGAGAATCTGACCCAACGGCCCGACTGCGGTCCACGTATCTTAGGAATCCCAGCCCCAAATCCCCATTCCACTCCTGAACCCCTCCCATTACCCAGAGCACCATGGCCCCATCATGGCCATGCACTGCCTCTGCCTGGCTTGTACAAATCACCCCCTGTCACTCTGTCAGATCTGTGTAACATAATTCACCCTATTTGACTTGGCTCTCTCTCACAAAGGGGGCTGAATGTGTGTAAGTGTGCGCTTCCCACCTCTACGTCACACCTGCTTTGATGGAGGCCAGACCCCGGGGCTGCAGAGCCAGTGTGTGTGTGTGTGTGTGCATGTCTATTGTCCATAGTTTCTCTCTCTCTCCCATCAATGCTTTCCTCTCTCACTCCCTCTCAATTTCACTCCCTGTGTATTTTCTCTCTTTCACTCATTCCATTTCTCTGTATTTTTCTTTCTTTCTTTCTCACTCACTCTCTCTCTCTCTCATATTGTAGCCTATCCCTGTGTGAAACCCCCTTGTCAAACTCCCACTGCCACTTAGGCTTTGTCAGTGGGAGTCACTGGGATGGGGGCTAGGGAGGTTGTGTTGCCAGAGAGTCCTCCTCACTCTCTCCATCTTCCCCCCACCTCATTCATCCTCTCACCAGTCACTGGCAGCTTTTTGAGGGCACATTTTGACTGATGATATGGCCACTTCTCTGAACTCAAGCTGCTTAAAGATCATACAACCTAAATAAGCTGTTGTCTTTTTTAGGTATTTATGGCAAAGGGTGGCGTTGTGGGTTTGTGGTTCTCAAATGAAGTTGGCTGTGAAAGGCATTTGTATTTTTTTAATCTCTCTCTATATTTACTGTATATATATATATATATATATATATATATAAAAGCCTATATGATAGGCCAAGGCCTATCGGTCTATCAATCCATAAAAAAAACAATTAATATCTGATGTGTATTAAAGTGTCTGTTTTAATTTAATTATGGGGCTATTGCTAGCCTACAGTTGTTGTTGTTTTATTCTTCCTCTCGTGAAGTTGAACTATCGCTGACCTTTCAGCATTCTCTTCTGCCTCTGTCTGATATGAGATGACGGAACCACGTGTTTGTGTGGGTTTTATTGCCCATACAGTTCAGACAGTGGCGGAACGTGAACACATTTGAGAAAACGTCCGGTAAACAGATGTTAGTAGGCTTTAAAAAATGATCTCATAAAAAGGCCAGCTGGGTTGCTTTTGAGTTCGCTGTGACAGATGGAGATGTATCTGATATCTATTAAAAACACTCACGCCTCGCTTCTAAAAGGCCATAATGGATGTTGCGAGTTTCCTGAGGATGTGGCACACGTGCATCGCGTGCTCACAGTCAACTGGTGCGTTGATGACGTTAGCTTGTGCTGAGTGCAGCGAAGGACAAGAGAGATAGAGGATGTTATGACGGACCCTTTCGCTCAGGAAATGTATCATCCTCTGTAATTAACCAATTAATGCCATGTAATGCCACAGACTGGAATATATTCCGGAATTTATCTGATAACATTGAGGAGTTTACCACATCAGTCACCAGTTCCATTAGTGCATCGACAACATGACCATACGAAAATACCCCAACCAGAGCTATGGATTACAGGCAACATCCACACTAAGCTAAAGGATAGAGGTGCCGCTTTCAAGGAGTGGGACACTATTCCGGACGCTTATAAGAAATCCAGCTACGACCTCCGACGAGCGATCAAACAGGCAAAGCGTCAATACAGATCAAATCCTACTATGCCTGCTCTGACGCTCAACGAATGTGATAGGGCTTGCAAACTATCACAGATTACAACGGGATACCCAGCCGCAAGCTTCCTAGCAAGGCCGCAGATCTAGACAGAATACCAGGACGTGTATTTAGAGCATGCGCTGACCAGCTGGCAAGTGTCTTCATTGACATTTTCAATCTATCCCTGACCTGGTCTGTAATATCAACTTGTTTCAAGCAGACCACCATAGTCCCCTTGCCCAGGAATGCCAAGCTAACCTGCCTAAATGACTCCCGCCCAGTAGCACTCACATCTATAGCCATGAAATTCTTTGAAGGCTAGTCATGGCTCACATCACCCTGGACCCACTCCAATTCGCATACCACCCCCACAGGTGACCAGCCTTTCAAAGAAATGTCATGGCTATAAATGTGAGTGCTACGGGATGATTGTCTTTTAGGCAGGTTAGTCCCCTCAAAGCTCATCACCAAGCTCAGGACTCTGGGACTGAAAACCTCCCGCTACAACAGGATCGTGAACTTCCTGACGGGTCGCCACCAAGCGGTGAGGGTAGGCAACAACACATCCGCCACGCTGACCATCAACACGGGGCCCCTCAGGGGTGAGCGCTGCTTAGTCCCCTACTGTACTACCCTGTTCAGCCATGACACCATGGCCGAGCACGACTCCAACACCATCATCAAGTTTGCTGACGACACAACAGTGGTAGGACTGATCACCGACAACGATGAGGCAGAGCTTCAAGTTCCTCGGTGTCCACATCACTAAGGAATTAACATGCTCCACAAAACACCCACACAGTTATGAAGAGTGCACGACAGCGCCTCTTCCCCCTCTGAAAAGATTTAGCATGGGCCCTCAGATCCTCAAAAAGTTCTACAGCTGCACCATTGAGTTTTGACTGGCTGCATCACCGCTTGGTACGGCAACTGCAAAGCACCCAACCACAAGGCGCTTACAAAGGATGGTGAGTTCGGATCAGTACATCACTGTGTACTGATCATTTTGCAGGAGAATGTAAGGCTAAACTTAGGAATTCATTTTTCTGTTGATGATAGCAAGCTGTCCAGGCCCTGAGGCAGCAAAGCAGCCCCAATCCATGACGCTCCCTCCACCATACTTTTCAGTTGGGATGAGGTTTTGATGTTGGTGTGCTGTGCCTTTTTTTCTCCACACATAGTGTTATGTGTTCCTTCCAAACAACTCAACTTTAGTTTCATCTGTCCACAGAATATTTTGCTACTGGAATATCCAGGTGCTCTTTTGCGAACTTCAGACGTGCATCAATATTTTTTTTGGACAGCAGTGGCTTCTTCCGTGGTGTCCTCCCACGAACACCATTCTTGTTTAGTGTTTTACATATCGTAGACTCATCAACAGAGATGTTCGCATGTTCCAGAGATTTCCGTAAGTCTTTAGCAGACACTCTAGGATTCTTCTTAACCTCATTGAGCATTCTGCGCTGTGCTCTTGCAGTCACCTTTGCAGGACGGCCACTCCTAGGGAGAGTAGCAACAGTGCTGAACTTTCTCCATATATAGACAATTTGTCTTACCGTGGACCGATGAACATCAAGGCTTTTAGAGATACTTTTGTAACCATTCCAGCTTTATGCAAGTCAGCAATTCTTAATCGTAGGTCTTCTGACATCTCTTTTGTTGGAGGCAGGGTTCACATCAGTCAATGCTTCTTGTGAAAAGCAAACTCACATTGTGTGAGTGTTTATTATAGCGCAGGGCAGCTCTAACCAACGTCTCCAACTGATTGGACTCCAGGTTAGCTGACTCCTGACTCCGATTAGCTTTTAGCCGAGGGGTTCACATACTTTTTCCATGTTTAAATGATGTATAAAATAGACAAGAAAAATACCACAATTTGTGTGTTATTAATTTAAGCACACTATGTTTGTCTATTGTTGTGACTTAGATGAAGATAAGATCACATTTTATGATTCCAAGGGGTTCACATACTTTTTCTTGCCACTGTAGCTACTTCAATGACCTCGTACCCCTGCACATCGGCTCAGTACTGGTACCCCCTGTATATCGCCATTTGATTTTGACTCTTTATTGTTATTTGTTATTCCCTGTGTCACTATTTCTATTTTATCTTTAAATTGTTTTGAAAAAGGACCTGTAGCCTATGTTTCTGGAAATTGCACTAAGCCTAATGGTAATGAATAAAAACCCGATAGGCTATAAGCATAGGCCTACCTTACAAGGCACTAGTTATAGGCAATCCATGATGAGATGGAAATATTCCTCAAATATTTGATTGGACTTTAATGATATTGATTGTCATGGTAGTTTTTCATTCTGATACTATGTCAACGATATCCCTCAGTGACTTTTCATTGGGGAGAGAGGAAATTACTCCACATGAGATGCTGCAAGGCGGTGATAGGCCACTAGATGGCAGCAATGGCATGGTTGGGGAAACTAATCCTTGGTGGGCACAGTGTATGCAGACAGGTTTTATCATCAGGCCGATTATAATTATGAGCAGGCAATTTCATGCGTTCAATAAAAGATTATTTCGTTTTTGTCGCCGTTAAAACTAATGAATGGACCACTGTCGCCTAACACAATGTATAGCTTACATACCCTGTGTAGTGAATATGTTGCCTTTGTCTTCCTATTAAACATTTATTTCCATATAGGTACATTTAAAAACGCCAGATTGACAAGCGTTTTGTAGCGTGTGTAGCCGGTAGCCTATAATAAAATGTTTCAATTATAATGCAATTGTGATGCAATTATAATGCAATTCAAACGAAAATAGGCTAAACACGAATGGCAGTAAAATTGCATATAACATCGTAAACTAAAGATTTAGAGAGTTAGTAAGATTCTTTAGAGGTGTAGGCCAAATAAAGAATTTCATCCGTTTCTGTTTCTTCCATCCTTATATGAAAGTAGCAGGTGCTCCTTGTACATTTGAACAATTATTCATTTTAAAGAGACCTACATGCCCTCTTGCCATCAAACTCGTTCAACATTATCATTTCAAAATCGAAATAATTCTTAAATCTATAATGTTTTCCAATTATATAATATCGTACCAGTTCTACCAATTCCTAAATCTAAAGCATCGCAATGTAATCTAAAATAGGCCTACAAGCTACTTTTGTATGGTAATCAATTTCTTTACATTTACTACAGACACATCTTCATTGTCCATGCATAATTTCACGTAATATTGAAACAATTAAAACGATATTTAGCGCAGAGTGATATGGAATATAGAAAGCTCCACCCTGCACCAGACACGTCCAATCACATTTTGAGATTTAACATCTGAAACGCTTCATTGGCTCATGATATGAAGGCGGGGGATGTTGACGTAAGACCCTCACGTCCAATCAAAACCGACACCACACCCCATGTCTCATGACTATTCACAACTGAGATTACCATTGAAAATATTCATTTCAAAAGACACTGTGGGCTACAGCCTTCACTGCTCACAGGAACCCTTTTCGAGGACACAAGAAAAAACAGTGTCAAATTAGGTATGATATATATGGAACAAGAACCATTTTGACAACACAAAATATACATTTTAATTAGCTTGACAACAGGCAGACTAAATTTGAAAAAAAGCTGTCAATAGAAATCAACAAAGCGAAAAAAATATTAGCCTCTCTTCTTCGTTGTCATTAAAAATTGAAATATTAAAAGTGTATTTGTCCATTAGACTAGTAACAAAATATGTTATTATTATAGTCCTAATGGTGTTCTCAGTGCTTTAGAAAAAACATAGGCCTACCTACACCAACTTCGTTTTAGTATGAACACAAAATAAATCTAAAACATAAATTAACCTGGGGTAACCTGACTTTCAAATAGAAACAGGACTACTGTAACACTACACAGGCTATTGCCTTTTTCTGTTAAACTTACAACGCTTTAAAAATGTAGTATAACATAACTTTAAATATGAAGTTCTCTGTAACATAACTTCAGAATTATTGAAGCCTAAGCAACAGTTTCCCTAGTTGTGTAGGCCTGCACACATTACAACAAAATGCAGTTGTTTTCTTGGTTTGGTTAAAACATTTCTTAACAGAGTATTTTGGTGAGTTGAGGGAAATTAACAAAATCACATGCTATAATCTAGCATAATATCTTCCGACTTATTGCGAATCAAATAAATTAAATAGATTATTTCCAATATAATTACATACAAATGTCAGCTTGCCTTCATATGAAAAATGCCTATATTTGCCACTAATTACCATACATATATCCTATTTAAGCATAAAACGCTAAATACACCCTTTAATATTTACACATAAATTCGTACTGTCCATTCCACTGTTAGACATTTGACCTTTGGACAGGCGGTGTAGATCATTTGAGTATTGACCACTTTATTTGTTCTTTGGCAGACTGCATTATCTGGAGAGAGAAAACCCAGAGAGAACACTTTTTCAGATTGAGTGTGGAAAAACAACATTAACACAGATCATATAGTATATAGTATGCAGTGTGTTATATTTATTGTTCATTGTGACACTTCAACCAGTAGGCGTCACTATTGTATTAATGTGAATTTGAATGGAACTGCTCACGCATTCATCATTTACATGAAATATGAGCTCCTTAAACTTGCAAGTGTAACATCAAACGTTGTACGTGTATTTGGTGTAGTAGACACAAAAGTGACAGTCAGCTTCTCTAAGCAGACTTAAATGTATTTTCATCTTGCTTAGAAACACAATTTAATACTATTCAACATCGGCAATGACCTGATGGAAGTGTGCCTCAGTGATTTATAAATGTCACTCTTCCTGCTAAAATGAAATTCCACAAGAGAAACAAACTGCATTTTTTTGGCTGTTGAAACAGATGCATAGCATAAAACGATGCACCAGGGGGCGCAAGGAACCCAGCTAAAATGATGAACTTGTGTCTAGTGTTTACTGTCTACCTCCAGTCATTTACTGTTTCGTATAGTGTTAGTGTTTATTGTTTTAGCTTTATTGTCTAGGTCTAGTGTTTTTATATAGGCACCATGACAATTCCATTTCTATTAGAGGATTGAAAGGTATTGTCATTGACGTTTGGTTCCAACAAGGGAGAGAAACTGCCACAAGACAAATAGTTAATAGCTTTGGATATGAACCCTTCCTTGCAAGCAGGGTCTGACTCAGGAGTACAGGGCAGTCTGAAAGTCACACATAGAGATGCCCAGTAAAGAACAGTCATGATGTGTCCATTCTATACACTTCATATCTATCTGCAACATTCTGGTCTTCTGAACACACCCCAGGAGACTCAAAATGTCCCATGTTGGAGGGTGAGGAGTGAGAGGACTTACATTGGAGGTCATAGCCAATTTGTCCGTAATGTGCTGTGAGGGTTAAAGTAGAGGGTTAGGAGAAGAAGGAAAGAGGAAGTAACAGGCAGAACATTGCATGAAGGTAAGAGCAATTCAGCAGTCATGTTGATCATGCAATATGGCCCATTCTATAATTTACTATGCAGGTGGGAGCATGGCATCAAATCCAGATGCAGGTTAGTACATGCTGGCAAAGCTGGCAAAATGATATTGAAAGCATTCTGTATGAATGCAGTGTGTTTGGCACTCATAAAGAATACATGATTCAAATGGATGAATCTATGTCTGAATGCAGTGACTTTAGTCAAATGGAAACCCTATTGTAGTATGATGACATGTCATAACTGGACCCTATCCTTTAAATCAACCTTCAAACAATCAGGTACTATGAGTAGTAATATTTCATCATTTTCAAATTGAACAATACTGGGAGACAATTATCCATATATTGTGTACTGTGGCTTTATTCTACAGAACATTTAGTATAGAAATGATGAAAATGGGTAACTGGAAAGACACGAATCAGGGTTGGGGTCAATTCCATTTCAATTCCAGTCCACTCAGGAAGTACACCAAATTCCCAATGCATTGAAGATAATTGGAATTTTGGTGTACTTCCTGAATTGACTCAAATTAAAAATGGATCTGACCCCAACCCTGATAAGAATCATGTTATAGTTTATATGCAATTAATGTACTGTGTATGACAGTAGAATAGAAGGTTATGTCAACAGGTGTGAGCTGAAATGAATGGCTAAAGCTGTATCAATGGAAAAGATAATCATAGTCTATATATGCAGTGACATTGCTTTGTGTGTGTGTGTGTGTGTGTGTGTGTGTGTGCGTGTGTATGACCTCACCTGAGCCACACTCTGCTCCGACAGTGGGTTCTCATCCGCCTGGAATAGATACAGTAAAAGAGGGGACATGACGTCATAGCAATCACACACACCATAAGGGGCTATATGTGTGTAAAGAGTCAAGCACATAAACCAAGCAACAACTAAGATAACATAATACCCTTATAACAGTCATTTGATGCCTTGCGTTGCTAATGTAAATGCACTCTGACACTGGTGAATATGTCAATGACCACCGCAATCCAATCAAAATGGCTGCCTCACACAAGGCATGCATTGTGCAAGGGAGTACTACAAAGGGCCCTGCTGCTCTTAAAGTGTACCAACACCTATGGTACTTCCTGGATCCTCATACGGACTCCTTGAAACACTCCGGGTAACCTCAGTCTAACCACTGACAAACCCAAGCAAAGACAGACTTAGTGGATGGTTGTTCCAACATTGTGAACCTAAAGTGCCATGCTCTCTCACCATGCAGTTACCTGCACTGGATCACCCTCCCTCCCTCACCCCCTCCCTCACTCGCCCTCTCTGGTTGTAGGGGCAGACTGTTGCTATGCACACTGGCTTCTGTCCGTCTGTCCATCAATGTTACCAACGATGTATTCAAAGAGGTCGAAGCCGTAGGCTTGCTCTGAACCATCCAGCTGACAGTGTGAGGAGATGGGTGGGGTCGGGGGAGAGAGAGGACACATGTAAGAGGAAGATGGACTTGGGTGTTGAGGGGATGGTGGGGAGGGGGGCTGAAGACTGGCATTTGGTGTTGTGACATCAAATAAGTGAATTCATTTTCCTCAAACAAACAGGTTATCAGATTCCACAACAATCCACTAAACACAATCCCTACCTCAGTCGGTCCGAAAATATCATAATTTCCTATAGTCATCTGTGTCTTCGAGTATTGTACCCATATCAGAATCTACGTATTCATCCATACAGTAGACACAGTCAGTGATTGTAGATGTCTTACCCTGTAATTGACCTTCTGGATGACCTGTTGGGGGTCGCTTTCCAAGATCACCCTGGTAACACAATGGTAGGGTCAGTAACTCAGAGAACACAAGATATTGTACCAGTAACTCCCACCTCCATCCCATGAATGATACCTCAAATCAAAGTTTATTGGTCGTGTACACAGTTTAACAGATGTTATAGCGGGTGCAGTTAAATTATTATGTTAATAACTCCTAACGAGGCAGTACAATTTTAAACAAGGACACAAATAATCCAACATTTTTTCAAAACAAGAAATGTGGGAAAGAATCCAATTATCAACACAAATAGCAATGTAACAGTAATCCAAATGCAATCTATACGTTACCCCCCGTCGATAATTTCGTCCACTACTAAGAAGACTCCGTCCATGTTGTCCAATAGACACCTTCTCTCCACATTTTTCCTGGAAGGAAGAAAACTTGATTGACGGACTTGAATTGTAGTTAGTACGTGGAGCCCAATCTGCGATTGGGTCTCGTATCATTGCCTTGTGACCAGAAATGTAGGGAACACTACTGCTCATATCAACGTAGGCTATTCTATACATTTCAAACACTGACTTAAATTAACTTCCTGTAGTACCAGTTGTCAAGGCTTGAAATGATACTAAACAGTTGGCTTTTTTTTTTTAAATAGGAGAAAAACTGCATGAAATGAGTAGAGAGCAAATAGATGAATTCACTCTCTCCCTCCCTGCATTGCTACTGCATTGGTTTCTATGGTAACGGCTCCAGCCCCTGTCAAGCTGTTCCACTACACTGAGAGGGCTCTGGGTGTGTCACTGTCATCCTATCATAATTTAACCCAAAAATAAACAATCACTAACTTACTGCGGGCATCAACTGTTTCGGTTCCCCATATTTTGAACGCATGAAGGAAACAATTACACCAGAGTTACTCAAATCAGAAATGAACTTTTCTAATTTTGTTGACCTGTCCCCATATTTACAAGAGCGATGTTTTCACTAATTATTTACCCCAAAAATGGAATAATAGTTTCTTGCGTGGCTGTTGACTTTGTCACGTTTTTCTCCTCGATGTTTCTACAATCGTTAGCCTCTAAAGGTTGACTGACCTCCTCACATTTTAAAAGTGAAGTTACTTCAACATAGACAACACTTGACCGCTTACCTTAGGATTTGACCGAGGGACTCAAACAGACAGTTCAGCACAGCCATGAGCATGAGCTATAGGAAGAGAGAGCGGTGCAGTGGAGGAGGGGAGGATGAAAGGAAAACAAGATAATTGAGAGGTATAGATGGAAGCCAGGAGAAATAAACAGAGAAAGGGTGTGGGGAAGAGAGAGCAAAAAAAGTCAGGTGTGGTTGAATCACTCTGCTTGTTGTATATAAATGCTGATATGCCATAAAGGGACTGGTCTTTCGCTAGCAATGTACACAGCAACAAGAAGTGCTAAAGAAAATCTAATTATCAGCCATTTATTCTCATGGGCATTTTCTATATATAGGGTCTCCATTGATGACGTCATGCCGACAAATGACCAGTGGCGTGTATTCATGGATGCCAAGGGCAGTCAGGCTTCCCCCAAAAATGTACCAATATATAGAGTATATATTTTTTTACATCTTTTGTCTCTCTGAGTTTAATAATTTTCATTCCATTTTCAAAAGAGGCTGAATGTATCTCACCGGAGAAAGCATCCGAGCGAGCCAAACAGCAGCCCTCTGTCTCTCTACGTATAGGCCATCTATCTGATGCTGTCTGGTCCAAACTAGTATGACAATGTTGCCACCTGTCGCATTGAATGCAAGGGAAGTCAGTGAGCATTTGGCCTCCCTTGATTTAAAAAGTATTTGAAAAAATTGCCAATCAACGTTGAGCTCAACTGTGAATAGTCCTGGAACACCAAAAAAAGAAAAAAAGAAAGGGAAGCCAGTCTGGATATTCGCATCACTCCTATCAAATCCCATAGTGAGCATACGTCATTGACAGAAACAACTTCAATTGTTGCATATCATTGTATTGTTGTCCTCCGGTGCCTAGCTAGCTAGCTCAAATTGGCACTTTCCTAAATTAGCCATGGATGGAGATAGGGATTTGGACTTGTGGTTGTAATTAATTGGCCAATGTACTGGCCAATGATTATAATGGCGATTCTGATCCAACCATTAATTAATACATTGTGCCCCTGGCCTGAGAGGATGGAAGTTCAATATGTAGCTAGGTGTAGTAGGCTAATGTTAACTAGCTAACGTTGCTTATGAAAGGAAGTTAGGCTAGCTAGCAAGCATTTTTGCCAGGTAGTCTAGGACAACAAAAAATAAGTGTGTACTGTACAGAGTGATAGACCGTTTTGTCAACATGAAAGAGAGGAGGATGGCATTGGCGTTTCTCTAAAAGTAGGGTGAGTTAACATGTTTTTCTACTCGCACGAATGCGCACTCACACAGAAATTGGAACCATGGACAGCCACATCATTCATATATTGCTTACGTTGATTGGACTAAATTGTTTTTGGTATCTTTTAGTTGTCACTGTATTAGACTTATCAGGGGTGACTTGATGATGTTGAAGTTGAAATGGTGCTGGAATAGTGGAGGCAGCGCTTTGTGGATTTCACCAGACAGAGGTTGCTCTCCGGTTGTGTGATAAAACAAAGGTGTGGCTGAATTTATTCTGCCACTGAGTCTTCTTGTTGTCTCGGCTTTCAGGCACACATATGTGTGTGTGTATATATACATGTATGTATGTATGTATGTATGTATGTATGTATGTATGTATATATATATATGTATGCATGTATGCATACACATATGTGTATGTATATATACATACATACATACACACACACACACACACATATATATACATACACACACATACATATATATATATCACGGTCGCAAGACATTAATTAGCAGGTTAAAGATGAAACAACGCAATTATCACAACACAGGTAGTAATAGGGGGGGGGGGGCTTCCCCAGTGATGTTTACCCATGCACCACTACTGCAAATGACATGTTGCTTTCTGAGATCCGAATTCTAAATTGATATGCGACGGCTTAACTCAGACTTTGTGTGAATTATGCATTGATGTCAATGCAAGATTAGTGCAAAAACTTGAGTTGCATGCGGACTGCGGATCTCAAGTCAGGATCCGGGCCATAATGTAATCTTTGAAGCACCAGTCTAGCCTTGTACTCCTTCTGCATCTGAAGCACATTACCTACCTCATTCTCCTGTGCACTGCCCGCCACGTAGAAGAACAGGTCAATGCTGCACTTATACACGATCGTCATCCCCTCCACGAAGGCAATCTCATCTGCTTAGAGAGAATGAGAGAGCAAGAGAGATAGAGAGCGAGACAGAGCGAGAGGCTGAGATTTCAAGGCACCAAGTGATCTTTATTGACATGTTAAAGCACATCCACACCTTATTCACATATACAGACATACCCAAGTGAGAGGTTTCATGGATGTCGCCAATAATGGAGGCTTTCAATTTAAATGAGTGTTGTCATATAAAATGCTAATCTCCTATGTGTGTGGGGAAGAAGGGATGGAGAGGAAGGAGGGATATCGAGATAGAGAGTGGGCATCCTCCTTAGGGGCAGGTGGACCCGGGGTGTCAGATGACTGCTGTGAACTTCATTGGAACAAAAGAGTGTGAGAGCTGTCTGTCGCTGAACTGGTTCCCTCCCTTTTTGTTCACTGTAACGTGAGCTTGGGAGGACTGAAGAACCAATACGGTTTCTCAACTTTTAGACAAACTAACCAATGAGGGATGAGCCACAGGCTAATACTATACAGCTAACACTGCCTCATGGTTTTCTATGGTGGAGGATACACAGAAGGTGTGTGTACAACGGGTCGTGACCTAATAATGCTTTACACACAGTTTCCTATTGACGAGAAGCCAAAGAAGACTGGTACATATATGCAATGATTTACATTATGATCCTGTTGATACTGATTTCACTGACAGTGCACATCTTCTCAACTCTCACCACATTGCTAGAAGCTTTAAAAAAAAAAAAAATATCTTAGTGGTTCATTAAAACTATAATATGGAACAGAATATCAGGCCTCAAGCTCAACTATCCACTCCAATAGTCTCCTGAGCAGGGACATTTTTATGGGGTAAAACTTACTGTCAGCTTTGTGTGTCTTGTTGAAAACGTTCTTTTCAAAGTTCTTCTGCTCCTTCATGGAGGGGTAGAGCTCTTTGTCATAGTACTAAAACACAACAAAGACAGACATTAGATTCATTAGTTATGATTAATACACCATCTACAACAAGTGCTCATTTGGGGCAGTTCTCACAATGTCGACTCCACAACAATAACCAAAGTGGGTCGCTATTGGACAACTGTTATTAGCATACCTTTGATAGAAGTCTATTACCATCGTTATCCAGAATGAAGACCGCTTTCACTGTGTACAGTGAGGGTTCCTGAAAGACAGTATGACCACATGTTGACCAGAATCAAGGACAATTTGCATTTCCATAGGACCTAGGCATACTGAACACATTCCTAACAGTTATTACTAGAGCATTGATGATGATCATGATGATGAAGATGATATTGGTGATGATAATACAGTCAAGTTATTCAAAAACATGAGGAAAACGACAATATCAGGAAGAGGTGTATATGACGATGGTCCCAGATCCTTCAGTTATTTCCATCCCACGGTGTCTTGGTTGAACCGGGCCAAAGTTCTGTTATGCACTGACTACCACAGACTCAGAGCCTAAGTGTATCACAGAACTTGGGCCAGGAACATCACATTCAGGACTTTAGAGTTGAACTGGAGGAAAGGTCCAAACCAGTCATCCAGCTGTCTATGGCAATTAGAAACAGTCAATAGTGGAACTAATTCCTTGAACAGTTCAATGAGGTGCAGGTGTCAGGTAACGAAGTCCTATGGTCCTTTGTGCAACATTACTTTATGCATTAACAGTGAATATCAATATCAAGAGTGCATAACTTATTGAAGTCCACATCCAGACACTGTACTGTGCAGCCATAATGACTGCCTACTAACAAAAAACACTGCAATTTACATAGAGCAATACATCAGTTAAAATGATATCAGTTTAAAAAAAAAGTGTATATAAACGAGAGAGATCTTTTGAGGCTGGGGTCAAGTACTGTACAGCAGGTGTTAATCAACGAAAAGTAATTGCGGCCTTGTCCAGCGCTGCTTGTATTATTAGTTTAAATTAGTTTGTTTTTTTTACTGTAAAGTCGAAGCGTAAACGTTCATTTATCTTAGTACAATGATAATCTGTCTAGAGTTTAGCTCAAAAGTGTAAAATTATTCTATACATATTTTGTTTGAAAAACCCACCTGTGGAACCAAGTTTTTGGTAAGCGTAAAATGCTGCGCAACGCACCTCCTCCGGTTGAAACCAAATATCGTAGACGTGGCACACAATATATTCAGTGTTCACCCTTCAATGCTTGGGCAGGGTGATGTCACAGTTATAGTAAAAGTATAACGGATAACCGACACCTCATGCCATTAATTTAAGTGTAAATCATAACAAATTGAGTTATAATACCAGATATGTGACATGTGGTAGCTTTTCAGACAGTATGACCCTCTCTCTGGGATAATTTGGCAACTGTTCGAGTTTGTACAACAGCAATTGCCCATTGACGAGGAAAAAGTGCAACACATGTTGCTGCTGGTTGTGGAATTTCAGTACGCTACACTCAAATAGCGCATAGACTACATTCAGATTACAACGATAGTCGTGCAGAATACAGTACCTCCTAATGTCTGCTATCGTACCTGAAAATATTAGATCCAGCCAGTCAGAGACCACAAACAATCACTTCTTAGGCTGGCCATACTGCAAAATTCTGAATACAACATCTTACGCAGCAAAGGGCTATAATGAATGCTATTCAAGCAATGGCCGACGAGGCCTAATCATGCGTTTGCAAGGTAATGCTCGTTTAGAAATATGTTTAAAGCGCCATATCCCTACCGCTTGCTTACCAGAGACGCGATCTCCATAGTGGTTCTCTGGTGTTGACGTGGACAGGTTTGAGCTGTCATTCTAGAAGACCTCGCAAAATCCTCTGACTCATGGGTGGGCGGATCTTCTGCAGGCCTGGAGGAGGCTCCGCGAAACCAAGCCCATCATTCGGCCATGTTGGCTCCCTCTAGTTCGTGAATGATCTTAGGTCCTTGTTCTCTAGGAACCACAATGGTGTCAGTTTCTTATAGCGGTGCTTTTACGCGTTACTCCAAAATTAACACCGATGAGGTTTTTGGTGACTTCACCTAATTCATATGACCAAGCAGTGCATTATGGGACATTATGCATATAAATCCTATCAGTAGTATATTTAATCGCATGTGTTTAGTACATGTCATACATTAACTACTCTTGTTACAAGTGATAGCATACTTTATTCTAAAATATGTGATTCAATCCATGTTGCGAGGCTTGTCTGGATTACCCAGCGCGGATGTCATTATTTTCTAGTTCATTCTAGCACGGCAGATGGCAGCAATGCACATAGGGATTGATTGACAGACAGCACAGACAGTATGATATTCTACTTTGGAGCCTGCGCACCGCGTGGCTGTGTGTGTGTGTTTAGCCATTGATTTGGCAGGGTTGGGAGGTATAGCCTATAGAGGGGCATGGTTTTTGACGCCGCAGAGTTATAGAAAAAATAAAAGTGAAACGGTAGGCTTTACGTCATGTAGGGAGGGGACAGCGAACTGCGTGGTGAACTGAGCAGGGTTTAAAAGTCTTCACTCTCCGATTTGGAGTCAGAATACAAAATCTTCCAAAAGGATTGGGTTTGCTGCTTTTCCACTGATGTGCCTATTGTTGACAACTTTTGTCTCCATAGTCCGGTAAGAGAATCAAAACAAGACACTGACATTACCTACACTCGTTTGTGTTATTTGGCGGTTATGTCGGCCTAATATTGGTGTTATTAATGTAAATAAATATGTAAACAGGCTATACACATTGTAGACCTTAAATTGAGATGAAGTGGAGTTTATGGCACAGTTAATAATAACAGTTAATAACAGTTTTACATTGGATATTCAGTTTCTGGACCCATTTCTATTTGCCAATTAAAGTTGAAAACTTCTGAAGAACGTGGGTGAAAAAGTATTGTCAACAGTTTTTAGATCCTTGACGTTCATACATAATTCCAGATATTTTTTAATGAACCTCTAATGATTTCGCGGAATCGTTCAGTGCCCTTTGATGAAGTAGCCTACAGGTTAAATTCTCAACGTTCTTCCTGTCAGACAGCTTCATGTTCAGTAATTTAAACCATATTTTGTTGAACAGTCTCCTCATATGACACGATGTTCCATGCAGGAACAACTGCATATAGCAGAATACCATTCATTGGTCACTAGTTTATTTACATGGCATAATACATTACAAACAGTAGTCTACAGTTGCCGAAGTAATGCTGAGGAAATGTGTTGTGAAGTTATTCATTGACCCATTGATTGGCAGAATATGCTTGTTATTTCCCGGGTAACAGTGTGATTACATCATGTGGTGTAACCTTCACCACTGTCTGTCTAGTACCCGCCCTAGCGCTATCTACCAAACAATTTCTAGAACGAATAGAAGGAAATAGGTCGAAGTGAAGTCACTGGTATCTGTTGATAACAAGAACACTTCCCTGTTTGTTATCTTTAGGGAGAATGTTTCAAAATTCCCAATGTGTCATACTCTTATAAGTGTACAACAATCTTATATAGGGCAGACTTAAGCCTTTTGGGGGCCCAAAGCGAGATTTGGTTGGGGGGCCCCCCACCTCGCTCAAAACATTTTAGTGGCCCCCCTCTTGACAGTGGAGAGAAAAAATGAAAGTTTTAAAGTTAATTTCCTGCAACTCTACATATTTTGCCATGGGGCAGAGAAAAAAACAAATCTGTTTACAGCAAATTTCCTGCAATTCTACACATTTTGCTATGGGGTGGAGAAATGTCTGCTGTTTTAGAGCACATTCATGCAATGCTACACATTTTGTAATGACTTATGCCATATTAATATAGTATCCGAGTGAGAATGACTAACAAAATCATTGGGGGCCCCATGGGGGTCAGGGCCCACGTGCCCAGTCGGTATTCGGCCATGATTACTAACTACTAATCTAAAAATATTTTATTTTTGGGTTGTGGGCCCCCTAGCGGCCGGAGGCCCTAAGCGACCCTGATCTATGCCTGGAAGCGGCCCTGATATTATAGCAGTGTTGAATTCAGCAGCCTCTTCCTCTGCTATTACAACAATTACGTTGGATTCACTACTTTTTCTTTTATGAATGATCATTTCAATGTGATATTCCTTTGAAATAACTTGTCAATTCATTGTATTATCTAACTTTATTTTTTCATGTTGTGTTTTTCTGTATAGGATTTAACGATATTTGGAAGAGTGAAGAGGAGAGGATACACAATTTTTAATTTCACCATAGTGTCTATTTTGGTGTATCCTAAATAGCCTTATTTTCTCTCTTTATTACATTGACTTGAAGCTATAGATAACCCATCAACAGACAATAAGTCATCGGAGGCTTACACTTGGCATTTTGCCACCCCACCACGTCTCCATTCCCTTTCCCCTCATTTCTTGCACTCACCCTGTTAACTCCGAAGACAAGACATGGTGTGTCTGAAGAAATATTTCACAGAGGGCTTGATCCAGGTAGCTATCCTGCTCAGTCTGGTTGGCGTCAGAGTAGATGTCGGCCCTTACCTGCCCCCCTGGAACGAGATGATCTTGGGCCCCACCTCGGCCCTCACCCAGACTCAGTTCCACAACCTCCACAACCAGCTGGATGGCCAGGACCTCCACCCCAAGAGTGTAGACCTGGACGGCTTCTTCACAACCCGGAGGCTCCTGGGCTGGGTCCGCTCCCTGGACCGCCTCCGGGTGCCTAGCTCGGAGCTAGAAACCTGGCTGGTGCGGCGCGAGCCTGATGCCCTGGTGGTGGGGGCTCCTGGTCAGCCAGCCCCCCTGGAGGGAGGGGCAGGTGGGTTGGAGGATCATGCGGGTGACCAGGTGGAGTCGGTCATGAGGTCAAGCGTGGTGGCGGGGTCGGGTTACGGGCCAATCAGAGAGGACAGTCTGGACACCACGGCGCCGCTTCTAAGAAGAAGCCATGAGGAGGAGGATGAGGATGAAGAGCTCTATGAAGAGGTAAACTATGGTGAACTCTTCTACACTATGTCGGTAAGACCAGTGGCAGCATAGAGTGGTGTTCAAGAGAATTGGCTGTGTCAGAGCTTATTCAATGTTCAAATACAATGCCGTGCCTTAAACATATGAATTCCAACCTTAGATACACAATAGTGAACTACATTACTGCAAACCAGTCCAAGACTCTGCCACTGGAGAAGTGTGTTCAATTAGGCAACTATCAAACTGTTCATTTACAGAAGGCAAGCGATACGCCTGTCATATATCATTAGGGATCAAGGGCGGGATATACTGGAGGCTGAGATCACTCTATAAAAGGAGGCTTAACTGGGAGAAAAGAACACCCTTGTATGAAAACAGCCTTTCAGTAAACAGAGTGGGGATTCCCACCCTCCTCGGATTCAAGCAAGTGAAAGCTTCCTGGTTGTATTTGCTGTATCATGCTGTTAATTTCAAACCTGCATAAGAGATTGCAAGATATTTACAACTCCCTTAATTTACAGCATTAGGGAATACATCTAAGATTGCAAGTCAAGAATGAAGAAGTGTAGGTTACTTTTCAGAATAAGTGACTGATAACTAATCCTAAAGGCCCGTTCAGACTGTACAATTTTAGCCGTCTTATGCCACAATTTCCACGTTGTGCGCAAATTCTTAGGTTGTAAACGATTGTCAGACGTCTTGGCTTATTCAGTGTGACTAACAAATCAAATCAAACATAACTTAGCAGGCGTAAAAGACATTCCTGAAATTAGATCCCCTACCTACTGGTCTTGACGAGAAGGGAAAAAATGTTGGGGGAGGTTCCATTCTGCACTGTTCAACCAATCTAGTAAATATGGAGGAGGAGTTAAAATGGAGTGTAGCCTTGTTAACATCCAAAAGAGGAAGTCGTGTCACAGGCTCTTTCCATTTCCCCTGAAAACCGGAACATCCGGTTGTTGTGTGACAGGGTCTAGGTCTGCCGATCAAGTACCACTATGTGCGGTCGTAGCCTCCGACAAAGTGTTGAGATTTATCGTGTAGTGTGGCTGGTGTTACAAGCCAATCCCAGTGACTGACCAATAGGAACACAGCTGGCACTGAGCGTGCACACAATAATATGATTGAATAGTCAGATTAGTATAATAGTTTGATTTAAACGTTTACATGCTTTGCAAGAAGAACGATTTCTCTAATAATCTTTACATGACTTCAGAAATCAGCTTACCTAATGGGATTTTGATAAATGGACAAAATCGCAAATCAAAATAAACGTTTTACCACATGTTCTTTTTGGGAAGCATGTTTGATTCTGTGAAAACAATTAGACACATCATTTCAGTGTTTCTGAACTCACTTCACTAGTGCATAAGCGTAGGAGACCTGCATGCACTGATCAAATACACCGCTGCAGTTGGTCAAGCTTACGTCAGCTGACGTAACCTCTCAAGCCAATCGCAGAATGTGATGACAAAACTGAAGCAAATCATACAATCTGACCAGGTTGATAAAGATTTTGATTTGGTAGCATGTAAAAGACTGAATCCGACACAGTGTGCGAAGGCCTGAAAGTGAAATATTTTTCATGTTATAACGTTTCTTTTATTCTAGTAAAACAGTTCAGGGAAATGTATATTAGGCATGGTGTTTGGTGGGCTGACCTCTTCAGATTTCAAGAGGGACGCAGAAGTATAATATCCAATATGACGAGGCAAATTATTTAGGTCATTAGTCAATGTTTATTCTCTGAGGACTTGCTGAACTTGAAAACAAGACATAAATCACGTTAAAGACAGGAAGAATATCAACAGTCTTGTTTTATCCAGTCTATTTTTGATAAGTGTGGATATCCAACTGTATTGCAACAGTTACATTTGTTTAATTGTAAGAAATTAGAATTAACCCAAGTCACAACCCCATCATTATGTTTTAGCATTTGCTCACTTTTGGTCGAGCCTGTGTTTTGGCACCCAAAACACTCATTGAGCAATGGTTTTGGGCATTGAATGACAGAATCACGAGTTAACGCAGCAGCGTGCTAAAAGCTTAGCTGCACTTCCCCTTGTTTTTCAACAGCTGACGGAGAGCTGCTTGTTGATATGTTCAAATAACTGTGAGGGGTACGCTGGCCAGGCCCTGGCTGCTGTGTGTCAGGGGAAAGTAGACCAGAGAGGGGTGTGTGACAGGAAATGTGTCCCACTTTAGCCACTGGCTGTTCAGATTTGCCCCATACATACAGCTTTCCAAGCCCATCGCAGCCCAGCTGATTTGGTGTAGGAATAAACTGGCTGGCATAGTCATCATAAGTACACACATTCTGTGTAGGCTTATTGTATTTGTACACCAATCACATTTAGAAGTGGCATCACAATAATATTTTAATTTACTATGGAAATAAAAGTATCAGAAGATACCTAAAATATTACGGTTAAAACATGTATTTATTTATTGAATATTGCAAACACGGGGGACAGTTCTTTTATGCTCTAACTTAGACTTTGAAGGGGAATTCCCAAATCACTTTAATTTAGCACTGAGGCACACTATTAGTCACTTTGGGAGTGTATGGAGTTTTCAGTCACTGTAGGGTCTAAATATATATCTGCTTGGCAACATGCCTGAGTATGCACCCTACACTGGACTCATCAACACTCCATAATGAGCTTGTTTTGAATTGGGGAAAGTATGGGGGTTGTTTTGTTTTAGTCCTCTGCGTGTCATTGCTATCTCCTGGCTTCTTTCTTTTGGGCCATTTGACTGCGTACCCAGTCTCAGCCACAATGACTGCAGACACCGGAGGCTTTAGTTTTAGCCTCCCAAATCAGCTGCCACTCTCAGGGCAGAGAAAGTGGTGTCATTTGGCCTGTCCAATGTCACAGTTGACCAAGTATGCAGTTCAGACTGGACATGTAGCCCTGTTGGCTATTTCTGGTCAGGAGGGCATGTTTCTTGGCATTGCTAACTGGTACTCAGTTCAAAATTGACATGCCTCATGTTTTCCTACCAACCCCCCATGGATGTATTCCTGCTGAAAAATATTTGGTTTTGGAACATAGTTATGCTCTTCCTTCCATCGATGGTTATGCTTTCTGGGTCAACCAAGATCCCAGTAAGTGATATTGAACTGACCATCTGAGACTAAGTTAGGGGCTGCAATCGTGATGTAACAATTCAGACATACTGATAATCTTAGTTCCCTCCAAGGAACGAAGCGTCCCTGATAATGACCTTCACCCAGACTAACTCATCCGGGAAGCAGCAACCGCACAGAGACAGCTGGGCTGTATTTTTTTGTAAACTCCAGCTGCATCATATTATGGCAGCAATTTGTGGTACTGTCTGGGGAATGCCACCACATCTCCCCCTCTTATAGATGTTGTTATTGGTACAGGGCTAGGCTGGACATGTCTAAAGTGCCAGACATCACCAGTCCTACAGTATTATGTTTGAGGAGAAAGGTCAACAAAGCTTCCTCTGGGATACTGCTCTGTGAACCCTTTGCCCTCCCCTCTCTCTATGCATTCGTACAGAGAGAGGGGTCAAGGACCTCTCCTAAGGCCATGAGCTATAATTAAGCAATAAGGCCGGAGGGGGTGTGGTATATGGCCAATATACCACGGCTAAGGGCCAATATACCAAGGCGAAGGGCTGTTCTTAGGCCACAGCCCTTAGCCGTGGTATATTGGCCATCAGTGGGGCGGCAGGTAGCCTAGTGGTTAGAGCGTTGGTCCAGTAACCGCAAGGTTGCTAGATCGAATCCCCGAGCTAGGTAAAAATCTGCCATTCTACCCCTGAACAAAGCAGTTCACCCACTGTTCCTAGGCCGTCATTGTAAATAAGAATTTGTTCTTAACTGACTTGCCTAGTTAAAAAGGTTAAATAAAAATATCACAAACCCCCAAGGTGCGTTATTGCTATTATAAACTGGTTACCAACGTAATTAGAGCAGTAAAAATAAATGTTTAGTCATGCCCGTGGTATACGGTCTGATATACCACAGCATTCAGGGCTCGAACCATTCAGTTTATAATTTGTCTTATCTTCCCGGACTTATTATTCAGTTCTATTACAACTAATCTCTGCTCTATTACCTTGACTTGCTCAATGAAACACTGAAGTGCTGCCAGGCTCATTTGTCTGAGCCTCTCAGGGCAGTAACATTGTGACATGTCAATATTGTGGAAGGTGGCAAACTGACAACGTCAGTGTTGACTCGCCAGCTCGGCTGTAACTACAGATGTTTGTCTTGGAAACTTGGACTCGGAGTGCTTTGTAGGTATATTTCACTCAGAACATTACCCCTATGACCACAGCTTGTTTGTTTTGTAACACAAGGTGGCATCATTCTAGCACACATTAATACCTTTGATTTCACAATGCTTGTTTACTAGCTTAGGCTAGTAGTATATCACCTCTTCAGACAGGCACATGTATATGTATAGCCCTATACCCAGAGCCCTCTGGACCCCATCCAATGCCCAAATCTGTCCAGAGCTGCCTTCTTTTCCCCCTCCTTGCCCCCTCCTCCTTACCTAGCAATTCTCATGTTGTGAATATGCTTGAGGAAAACATGCTGTGCAATCCCTTCCAGGTACACATTGACCCAAACCCATAAGTGATTGCAGAGTAGCAGGACCACAGGCCTCAGGGAATGGTCAAAGGCAGGAGTTGGAACCAGTTCAGGAAACAGAACAGAAAAGCAGACCCAAAAAATTGAGAAAGGGATACAGAACCAGGAACAAAAGTGATCTATATTCTTCCGGAACAGAACCTTTATTTTCTAACCTTGAGAGCCGGTTAATAATGTTATTTTCTGTTACCAAAATATTCCTAATGTGTAGTATATAATTTCAGTTCCAACCCCTGGTCAGACCTCAAACATGTTGTCAAATACTGTTCAAGGGGTCACAAGATCAGAATGTTCCAAACAGTCACTAAACAGCCAAACACAGTCAGTTTCACTCAGGTTGCTGTACTGTCAGGTTAGAATCGGGGCATCACAAATGGCAACATCCCAAACTCCAATAGTCCCTTTCGGTGGAGGGCGAGAGGATCAGCTGCAAATTTAGAACTGGTTTAGGGACATGACTGGAACAGTTGGTATCACTAAGCTCCAACTTAAGGAAAAGGTTAAGTCTATTCATAGCCATCTCACTGTTTGTATGCAATGTCTACTAATGTATGGGCCTGTATGGCAAAAATAAACTGTAGTAGATGAAATGCAAGGTGGCTGCGATCACCTTTCTCTTTTTGTCTTATCTAACAATACTGCCCTACCGAGCAAAAAGGCAGTAACTGCTCATAGCGTGGAACTGAGGGAAAAAAATTGCTTTTATTTACCTTGGTTTCACAGTAACCTTATGCAGTTACTGCTAATATGACCCCCATTTTCTCAAACACAATAGAGGCAGGATACTTGTCCACATGATTAAGCATGTATTTAATGCAGCAAAAATGACATTTTCAACCAAATGAGCAGTTACTGCCTTTTTGCTTGGTAGGGCAGAATAGTACAGCGAGAACTTGAATAAAACATACAAGGATACATAGGGCATTGTATGGATGATTGATTTTCATAGTTAATATGCTTAATAAGGTGTAGATAACATCGCTACACCTGACATTTCAATTATTATCATGTGTTCACAGGATACAGATATGCTTTGGCAGGATCACTCTGATCTTGGACGTCATCAGAGGCCTGAGGAGGAGCTGGTGGGGGACACCTGGAGAGAAATCTGGAGGGATAGTGGACGCTCTTACGACCGTGCGAATAGAGAACTCGCACAGGATTTATCTGATCAGGTGGGACTCAGTCCTGAGGCTTATAAAAATGTCCATATGTCATACATACCTGTACCCTTGGACTTGTTCTTAGACATCCTGGTTCAATTATGTTATAAAACGCACATGTTGAAATGTAAGACATGGTGCACTTTGGGAAAGAGTAATGCTCCAGTTGCTTGAAACCAAATATGAGTTTTCTATCCTGGCTGTGCGTCGTGAAGCAGGATAGAGTGTTTGGAGTAGATGAGGTGGAGATGGGAAGCAGTCTTCCCATGTCTGTACAATAAGAACATAACCCAGAAACCTGCAGTTTCTAACCCCAATCTCTTGCACTCCTATGGGTTAGAAGAGACCTGAAACTCTTGCTAATCCACTATACCTAATTTTGGAAACAGGAGCAGCCACATATCATTAAAAGGAATTTGCACTCATCAGTGGTGTATAGCTAGAGCATGAGTTTCCTTGACCCAAGGAGAAATACAGTACAGTGAAATGAAATTAACATTTGATACCACACTACAAAACGTTTCAGATAAAGCCACGCTGTTCCAACTGTTGAGTTTTACCCTCTTGCTATAACATGTTCTGTAAAAGCCTAATCATTTCCGCCATCTGCATCAGTTCAGCTCAGAAGAAAAGGAACCATTGTCACCATCCAGTTAGCTCTCTGCTCACTCCTGTTCTCTTCTCAGTTTGCCAGCTTGGAAGCTCAGTCCTCAATGTCCTTCCAGGAATGTCTACAGCTCTTGGAAGACACCTTCCCTTTTGGAGAGGAGACAGAGGTACAGTACAGTTGTTTTATTTGATAGTACTAGGGTAAGAGATGAACATTGATATGTTTGTTAACCACTGGATAACCATTGTGATGTTTCTGTTTTTAGCTGTCAGACCCAGTTGGCGAAGATCGGAGGGAAGCCGCCAGCGGAGAGGACCCAACCCCTGTCCGAGAGCTTCTTCTGTCCCCCCTGCTGTCCCACGAGGATCCCTCTCTGGACTTGGAGCAGCAGTGGCGTGATATTCTCGCCACCATGGAGCCAGAAGTAAGTCCTATGTGGTTTCTGATTTTATCCCCTTCACAAAATCATAATTTATTTAAAATGTCAATAAGTATATAAACTTTGAAATACCCTTGCCCTGAAAGTAATTCAAAATAAATGTAATCCAACTTCTTGTACTATTTTGGAAGGATATGGATCTTGGCAGAGATGTAATGCAATCTGGATCTATTCAGAGTTCCAGCTTGATGGACCCCGTTCACCAGGATGTCAGCCTTCATCAGGCAATCCTGCCCGGAAGCAGCCAGGATAGTTACCCCTTCAACTCCAGCTTTGGGGGCAGTGTTCCCCTGGAGGCCCCACTCCAGCCAGCCCTGCTCAGTCAGTCCTCCAGCGGACCTGACTTTGACCTTAACTTGACCTTTGGCCCATCTGACCTGACAGATACCACTCTTCCTTTGGCACTCAATGGCACAGTTGGCAACCCCATGACTTCCATTCAGTCAAGCCTCTTTCTGGAGGAACCAGTCCTGCCTAGCCCACTCGGCTCCATATTGGATGATGCCTTGCTGGATGAGATTAGTTTCCTGGACCTGGCTCTGGAGGAAGGCTTCAACCCAACACAGGCCTCCCAACATGAGGAGGAGCTAGACTCGGACTCTGGACTTTCTCTGAACTTCAGCCACAGCCCTGCATCCCCTAGCAGCTCGGAGGCATCCTATTCCTCTTCTTCATCCTCTTCATCATCTGACTCTTCTGTGTTTTCTGACGAAGGGGCTATGGACTACAGCTCTGACATGGAGGTTATTGTGACGCGAGAGGAAGGTGCCGTGGGAGGCTACTCCCCAGAAGTCCGTAAGATGTGCAGCACAAGCTACCAGAAGCCTGGGCGTTTCAACAACCTCCCTTGGCTGGAACAAGTGGGCCACGACCATACCTACAACCAGCCAAGGGCCACCTCTCCCACGCAGGGAAAATCACGTTACAGCAAAACCTATGAGCATGACATTTCCGATAAGCTTTGGGGCCGTGATGAGCGCCGGGCTCTCGCCATGAAAATCCCCTTCTCCAACGATCTCATTGTCAACCTGCCCGTGGAGGAGTTCAACGAACTTCTGACCAAGCATTGTCTCAGTGAGGCCCAGCTCAACCTGATCCGAGACATTCGCAGGCGGGGCAAAAACAAGATGGCCGCTCAGAACTGCCGCCGACGCAAGCTTGATGTCCTGTTTGAGCTCGAGGAGGGAGTAGAAGGATTATGCCGCCACAAGGCCCGTCTGTTGAAGCAAAAGGCAGAGAACCTTCGCTCTGTCCGGGATATGAAGCAGCGGCTCAGTGGTCTTTACCAGGAGGTTTTTTCCCGTCTGCGGGATGAGCAAGGAAGACCCTTGCCTGCCACTGACTACACCCTCCAATTTGGAAATGATGGACAGGTCCTACTTGCTACACGGAACAGTTCAGCCAGTGAGCAAAACCGCAAGCCCCACAAGAAACAGAAGAACAGAAAAAAGTGAACATTTGTTGGGTGTGCAGTTTGGTGTAGCACTCAAGGAGTCGCTTGACAAGGGGATGGCTGTAAAGAGTCAAGAATTTCTCACAATAAGAGGGAACTGAAAAGGAAAGATGTAAGAGGAAAGTTTAATATGCTCTGATAGTTTATTTGCTGGAAAGGACATGTAGCACAAATATATCATGCAAGAATCTTGTGAGCATCTTGGAAAAACAAAGGGAAAACCTGTCTCAGGAGCAACATAACTGTTGGGAGGACCATGTCAGCCTTCCAAATAAATACAGTACATAAAACACTAAGGTGACAAGGAGGAAGGGCTAGCCTACGGCCTTCAGCCAACAGACACAAGACTGGGCTCTTGGCGCAATGCGGGCACATTGCTGTCCCGGTCTTCCAGTGCCTATATGTTGAGGGTAGGCCTAGGTTCCTTGAAGTCATCACTCACCGGACAGTTTATTAGGTACACATCTAGTACCAGCTCAGAGCCACCTTTGCCTCCAGAACAACCCGAACTCGTCGGTGCATGGATTCTACAACGTGTCGGAAACGTTTGTTGCTCAATTGGTATCAAGGAAAAACATTCCCCACACCAGCTTGTACCAGGCATGATGGGTCCATGGACTCATGCTGTTTATGCCAAGTCCTGACTCTGACGCAACAGGAACTGGGATTCAACAGACCAATGTTTTTCCAGTCCTCAATTGTCCAGTGTTGGTGATGACATGCCCACTAGAGCCACTTCTTGTTTTTAGCTAATAGGAGTGGAACACGGTATGGTGTCTGCTGCAATAGTCCATCTGTGACAAGGATGAACAAGTTGTGCGTTCCGAGATGCCGTTCTGCACACCACTGTTGTACTGCAGCATTATTTGTCTGTTTGTGGCCCGCCTGTTAGCTTGCACGATTCTTGCCATTCTCCTTCGACCTCTCTCATCAACGAGCTGATTTCACCCACAGGACTGCCGCTGACTGGAAGTTTTTTGTTTGTCGCACCATTCTCTGTAAACCCTAGACACTGTTGTGTGTGAAAAGCTCTGGAGGGTGGGAGTTTGAGATACTGGATCTGGTGAGCCTGGCACCGACGATCATACCACGCTCAGGTCACACGTTGCCCATTCTAACGTTCAATCAAATAGTAACTGAATGCCTCGATGCCAATCTGCCAGCTTTACAAAGCAAGCCTCAGCCACAAGACTCACTGTCTGTAGGAGTGATCCATTTTCATGAACAGGGTGGTGTACCTGTTCATCCTGTTATAAATTGACCGGTGAGTGTATACCCAAGTAAAAAGGACAGGGGAGCCTGGTTGAGAACAAAAGGGAACCAAAAAGATTTGCTCCAGCCTAAAAACAAGTTACCATTAACTGGTGCATTATGGCTGTCAGTGAAAAAGTTGGATAGTGCTTTTAGTAAAGCCTTAGTTACCCACACAGCTATCTGTGGTTGTCAGGGGATGTGACTACATGACATGATGCAGACAATGGTACAATGATATTCAGAAAATAGACTGGTTTAAAGTACCTGAATATAATATTTACTCAGGCTGTGCCAACAATATTGTGTTAATGATATGGTTGTGGACTTTTATTTGTAACAAGTTGAAATTGAATGCCTTATCACCGGTATCATACTGGAATATAACTTAATGCTGCATAAAATATCGCAGCATTTTCATAAATGTTAAAAAGTCAAATGTATGAAATGCAACTACAAGTACTGTGATTGTGGCTTCACACTACTTCTATGCTTTGTCAAGTGTCCAATATCATCAACAGAAAAGTATAAAAAACAATTTAAAACCCTGAATTTGGTGCTTTATGGTATTATTTGTTTTAAAAGAACAATATTTTGTTTTAGGAGGTTCTCACCTTATTCTGTTTCCTACTTTTGAGTACTTGCTGGCGACCAAGGGATATTACTTTTGGGTGAATAAAACATTTTCAACCTACATCTTCTTGATCCCTTTTGCCTTGACGATTGAGTGATATGACTAATAATACTTATACGTACTAAAGAATTACAAGTTAACTTGTTTCATCAAATTATATGAAACACCATTGTTAACAAAAAAGATTTATTGTCCAAAAACATTTAAACAAGTAAAAGTAACCACTGCAAATGGTGACATTGATTGAAAGCAAGAAACATGCAACGAGATGCATCTTCAGTAGACACGAGAAAGAGTCAAAGACAAAATAACTAAAAAGGTTACATATGAGCCACTTTTCTAGGATATACTGTATATATAGAAATCTTCCGGTCTAGTATATTAGAAAAGATATACAGCCCTCTTAGACTTGTAATGTTAAAATGAGCAGTAAAATGCCAATGCAAAATCAATCCAAGGCAACAGGCTCTATACCAGGGCTGTAAAACCCCTGGTACTGGTGGTTGTCTTCAGTACCTCAACATTTAAAATGTTAGTCACGATTAATCAGTTAAATCGATTAACACTTTCATTCAAGCTATTGTTAGCTGTGATTAATCGATTAAATCAATTACTTAATTTAGGATTTTTTTAAAAAATTTAGGAATATTCAGACGCAGTAGAGCAGTGAACAATTCTGCAATTAAGCCAGCGGTAGCAAAGCCCCACAAACCAAACTTGAATATAATCCACCCACCTCTGTGAGGGTGTCAGATGTTTCATATAACCCGCTCACCTCTGAGGGTGTCAGATGTTTAATTGGCAGCTCATTTTAATATAACAGGTCCAGACTCGGCGAGTATTAACATCAGAGCTCAAAGGTAAAGTCTGAAAGTAGAATTAGCTTAGTTGGAGAGGTCATCGTGATCTGGTCTTGCCATTTCTTGGGCAGGAGGCCCATAATCTTTTTGTCAGTTGTGTGAGATGGATAAGTTGCTAGATTGATCTATATTCACATGGCTGTCAACACCTTGAATATATTTACTTTACACTATAGACAGATCACCATAAAACCGTTGTATTTACTTTGAGTCACAATATAGACTATACCTAGGGAACAGTCTTTATTTAAAACAGGGGTTTAGTAAAACAGAAGCATGTGCATAGACCAGGGCATTCCAACCCTGTTCCTGGAGAGCTACTCTCCAGTAGGTTCTCTTCAACCCGTTTTTAATTTACCTGAGTCAGCTTATCAACCAGCTAATTATTAGAATCAGGTACACTAGATTAGAGTTGGAGCAAAAATATAAAGGACTGTAGCTCTCCAGGTACAGGGTTGGAGAGCCCTGGCATAGACACTACATTTACCTCTGTGTATACCTCTTGGGAGAGATTTGACACTTGAATTACTGGCTTATGTTGGTTGCATTGCAAGAAAACACTTTTTTTTGTCCATCCCTCATCTTCGCAACCACAGCCAACCATAGGCCTTGACTGGGCCCAACCCTTCCCACCCCCTTAATCCAAATCCATGTATTTACAGTGCAGTTTGATCGCAATACCAAACCTTCTAAAAGCCCCAATCACCTCAAGGAAGCCTGTGAATGGTGAGCATGTGCTGCACATGGGAAGAGCCCGACAAGAAAGCGGGACAGACTATGTGGACGTTATAGTAAATCAAGCTTTCCACCAAAGATGAATCTGAGTGAAAGCCCATCTTTCGCATCTTCGTCTGTAGCTTCTTACTTATTGGCGGTTTTCTGAGGGTATGTTATCTGACAGGAAAGTGGATCACACCAATCAAGTTTTATTAGCCATGGGTACGAGCTTACATAGGTCATACTGGTGCTCTACAACAAAGTGAGTTGCTCCATACCAGGGTTTCTGTTGGCTAGTAATAGCTGGCTTTTGGCCAATTAAAAAAAAAAGGTGAAAAGCCGATAAATAAAATTGCTGCCGGCCAATTTTCTGTGAAAAAAAAAAATAATCCCATTGGAAAAAAATGCCTTTTCACCTATTCATTGATGGAAATACCAGTCGATGCAAATACATCTGACCGGTCAAGATTATCGGTATATAGGTTCATTTGCTGTTTGTGTATTTTCGTTAGTCTTTATGCATCTTATCACATGCACACAGCATACAGATGCAGAGCGTAATTTGAGCGGAAAATCTGTCAGAACAGAGGAGCTGCTGGTACAGCTTCTCAAACAGCGTGTTCCTTGCTGCTGGAGTCAAACGTGCTTTTACAAGCCCAATCATTGCACAACTAAATGCAATCGTGTGTTAAAATAAGATGATGGCCATCATTAAAAATAGCTACTATTTTATTTATTAACTGGCAATTGAAGCGCCCTTATTTTAAGTGCCTAGGCAACGATATGCAGGCTTCAGCGCATCACACACCACTTAGCAATGAAATGGAGGCAGTATGCATTTAAAAAAACATTCATTGTTTGAAACCTGAATGTTTTACTTCATATTATGAGGCATGTCTTCCCTCGCTTCAAAGTAGCCTAGCCAACATCCGACCGTAGAAACGTAAAGGCAATTGTTTTAGAGTTCCATATGCCATTGAAACCAGCAGCCTATTTCTCTCATGTTCTAGTGGTTGTCAAAGGCACAATCCTAGTCATATTAGCAACCCATGCTAGTTGTTGCATCTTTAGATTAAGAGGGGAGATCAAATGGATATTTTCATCTCATGAAACCGCTCGCATGTGCATTGCGCATTTCACAACAGTGTTTTCTTGCCAATTGCATTACGGAACAAACATTCACGAAGGGTGAAGAAATAATAGTTTATCAACATTTTAAGCTAAACGTTCTGATCGGTAGCATCAGCCTCATTGCTTTAACTTTTCTGTTTTGTTTTATGTAGCCTAGGCCTACTGGTTGTATGAATTTGGGAGTTCGTTTGGAGTAGACCATTTCTTTATCGCACAGAACGACAAGCTGACCAATAAATAGGTTTATTGTTCCACTATGGGGGATAGTAGACTGACATAGGCAGGTGATTTTGCTGTTCGTTACTCGTCTTGTTGGCTGAGGAAAAGTACATGTGGACAGTTGTTCTAACATCTTCAAAGTGCGCATTGGAATACGGTAGGGACGCACGCCGTTGCATCCTCGATTTGCATGTTCTTTTTAGATGAATTACCATAATGTAAAAGTCATTTCTATCATACGGAGCACCATGGCTGTAAGCCCTAATCAGGTTACGCACACAATGTATATGGGTCGGGAAAATGTCTCAAATGTCCGGTAAATTAAAATGCTGCCAGTCAAATGTCCAGCACCACATTTTCCTAACGGAAACCCTGCTCCACACCATTGTTCACAACTCTATACACCTATGCGTAACACTTAAAGACCAGAATCTAGGTTAACTCCAGTCTGAACAGCCAAAACACTTCTTAGATCGCTCTCATAACCAAATAAAACCACAACTATTTACACATTATATGATAATGATATGGCAAGGGAGGGCAGGTGCCAACACTTAAAACAGAGTTTCTGAAAAAGTCGAAAGAGAAACAAAAAGCACTGCAAGTTGCTCGATGAGGGATGTGTCGGTACAAGATAATGTTCTGACTAGAAATCAACTTCGACATTTCACGCAGGAAAACTGGAAATTAAGATTGGCTATTTCAATTGAATTAGCTGAGAACGTTTGCTGGATCATGTTTTGGAATCTGACCCTTCTATTTTGTAAACTCAGCTGCTGTAGTGATACCTCGCTCACTCAAAAGTGTATCATCTCGACAAAAGCTTTTCTGAGGCGAAGCTACAGTAAGAGGAGCTGGTGATTTTAAAGCAATTCAGTGCTCAGGGACTGAAAACTACATATCCCATGGTCCTAGCTGGTGAGGCCTGATAAAGTGATCTTGAGACTTACGAGTTCTATTTACCCATGCCCCCCAACCCACCTCCTTGACAAGTCTTCCCATCATCCCTACCCATCTGTCAACCTCTGTTTTAGTTTCAACAGTCCGGGTTTGCAGAATGAAGCTTTTGAAACAAATCAGCTTCTCTGTCCCTCCCCACCACTCTAAACCCCACCCTCTGTACCCCCTTCCCCTTCATCCTGGACCTGTGGCTAGTTCTTATCATCCTTCTTCTCTTCCTCCTCGGTGGGGTAGGAGTGCCATGTCAGACGCTCCTCGTAGAAGGATATGACCACCTGTGGACATTTAATGTTTGCCTCCTTGGCCGGCACCAGGTCCGCCTCATCACTGTTCTTCCTGCGGAGACAGAATTTAAGGGTGAAGCCACTTTAACCAGTTTTATGTCCCACAAACATTTTCCACTCTCCCAGTAACGTATAGCGAAAAGTGTCAAAATTCCAATGCTGCCCAGAACTCACCATTTCATGAGGAACATCAGCTCTCCACTGGAGTCTGTGGCTCCAATGATCCGTTCGGGGTCAAGTCCACGAGCAAAGCCTCTGGGCTTCTCTGCCTGGAAGAATGATAGATAAGGAGAGCGAAGAAGAGAAGGGGGAATAGGTTCAGTACAGGACTACGTTCACGGTCTATAGTATCAGGCATGTTCTTTAATATTGAAGCGAAGTACAGGCTCTCACCTCATCTTTCCTCTTCTTGGGCCTGCCTTCTTCACCCCCTGCCTCTGTGTCAGACTCACCAGCTTTCCTCTTGCCACCAGACTCTTTCTTGTAACTTTCTTTTTTGTTATGATGATTCTGCATGTACTCAGCAATCAGGTCAGGGCAATCCAGGTTGTCCTGCGGTTCCCATGTATTGTCCTCACTGTGGTAAACAAAGTGTAAAAAAGGTCCATTTATACCTGGGCTACAACCATCAGATTCCCCCCCCCCATGAAAAAAAAGGGGCAGGGCCCAGGGTGGCAGGACTACCACCGCAACACTGGAGGACGAAGTAGTAAAACAGACCGATGCCAAATATACAGCAGCTGAAGACCAACCAAGCAAGTCACTGTGTCACCATGGACCAGAACAAGCTGGAAGTGTTTGAGATGGCTATTGACTTTTGTAGAACGATGAGAGCAACCAACAAGAGCAAAAACAACTAACCAAAAGGAAAGGAGATTAGGTAGCAGGCTTTGGCTTATGCAGTGCCAAGCCCAAAGAGTAGGGTCCTATAAAAATCTACGATATGGAGAACCCGGACAGAATCCAGACATTAAAATGGAATTCAACATTCAAACATGTATTGAACTTAGGACATCAACTAAATGTATTGTATTTATTGGAAAATCTATTTACCCAAGATTATAATAAAGACCTGAACAAATAGCATAAGGGATTCATATTTTCCTTTAACTTAGAAGAGGCAACGGTGCGGGAAAGCCCCTGTGTGCGCGCGTTTGTCTACCACAAAGCCATTAGCGATGATGTGAATTACAACCGTCTTCTGGTAGATGGAAAGGCTTTCCCAAAAACCTTCTCATTGAAATGTTAACTGCAAAAGTAGTATATGCCTACCTGGCAGAATTATATTATTATTTGCATGAATCCAGCAGTGATTTGTTTAACAAATCTGAAATAATGTGTGCTATAGGTCTCTTGCTGGTGCCAGACTGCACACTTGAATTTAAAGGGTATCTACACCCAAAAATGTAAATGTCTTAGATTTTTCCCAGACCTCAAAAGTGGTCTCCTGGTATGGTTTAAGCATTGTTGTGTACATACAACATCCAATTTTGTTGTTTTATATTTAAAAAAAATGATTTTTGGAGCGAAAAATTGAAGGAAAAAACAGGGAAAATATAGGGAAAATATCAAACGGAATTAGGTAAAGATTTTATTTATTTTTTTTTTTTTTTGTTGAAGGCCCTAAAGGAGCCTATGCAAACTTGTGTAGCGAGCTGGAGTTGGGTGATGTAGCCCAGTTCCATAATCTTTCCCAGCTGGTGGAGTTGGTGGCCCCTCTAATCGGGAAGCAAGACACTCATTTCAAAGACAGCATCTCTGCGATTCCTGGCAACTGGCGAGCGATAGCTGTCCTAATGTTTAAATGTTTGATGTTGATATTAGATAGGCATCGTGACAAAGAGACAACTATGAAGACAAGTAAAAACTAGCCAGCTGACTTTGTATGCTCATTTGCTAACCACACAAAACATGTAAACAATACATTAGCTAGCATTATTTAAAATGTTTCTTGCAGATATATATCAAATGTTTGGAGTTGGCTAGCATGTGGGCATACATAGCCAGCTGGCTTCATGGTTGTCTTTTTCTCACGATGCCCATATAATGTTCTGAGCTGTGTATCTGTGAGCTAGTTAAGTGTATCTGTGTGTATCTGTTAGCTAGTTAAGTTTGCAGCTAGCTGGGTTGACTTGTTGTCTTGGTTTTTAACCCTTATTTGGTAATCAGTGTCTTTGTGCAGGTGAGACCTACAAGAGCCTGTCCTTCCAATTTTGTATTGGACCTGCAACCGTCTCTAAAATCATTCCAGAGACTTGCAATGCCATTCATAAGGTGTTGAAATACCAATATCTGAAAGTAAGTTTTGGCTGAGGGGAATTCCTGTGTAATTCATTATACATGAGGTTGTAGTCCTTTAATATTTATGTGCTATAGTCCTGGGGACCCAAAAATGTTAACCCCTTTGATTCCAACTTTATTTACATAAGTATTCAGACCCTTTGCTATGAAACTTAAATTGAGCTCAGGTGCATCCGGTTTCCATTTATCATCCTGGAGATGTTACTACAACTTGATTGGAGTCCACCGGTGGTAAATTCAATTGATTGGACATGATTTGGAAAGGCACACACACCTGTCTATATAAAAAAAGTCCCACAGTTGACAGTGCATGTCAGGGCAAAAACCAAGACATGAGGTCGAAGGAATTGTGCTTAGAGCTCCAGAGACCGGATTGTGTCGAGGCACAGATCTGGTGAAGGGTATCAAAAAAAATCTGCAGCATTGAAGGTTCTCAAGAACACAGTGGCCTCCATCATTCTTAAAATGGAAGAAGTTTGGAACCACAAAGACTCTTCCTAGAGCTGGCCGCCTAGCCAAACTGAGCCATCGGGGGAGAAGGACCTTGGTCAGGGAGGTGACCAAGAGAACCCGATGGTCACTCTGACAGAGCTCTAGAGTTACTCTGTGGAGATGGGAGAATTTTCCAGAAGGACAACCATCTCTGCAGCACTCCACCAATCAGACCTTTATGGTAGAGTGGCCAGATGGAAGCCACTCTGCAATAAAAGACTTGGCAAACTCCCAAGCTGGCTGTCATAAGGCAACTAAAGACTCAGACCATGAGAAACAAGATTCTCTGGTCTGATGAAACCAAGATTGAACTTCTTGGCCTGAATGCCAAGCGTCACATCTGGAGGAAACCTTCCCTACGGTGAAGCATGGTGGTGGCAGCATCATGCTGTGGGGATGTTTATCAGCTGCAGGTACTGGGAGACTAGTCAGGATCGAGGTAAAGATGAACGGAGCAAAGTACAGAGAAATTCTTGATAAACCTGCTACAGAGTGATCAGGACCTCAGACTGGAGTGAAGGTTCACCTTCCAACAGGACAACAACCCTAAGCACACAGCGAAAACAACACAGGAGTGGCTTCTGAATGTCCTTGAGTGGCCCAGCAGGAGCTCGGACTTGAACTCAATCTAACATCTCTGGAGAGACTTGAAAATAGCTGTGCAGCAACGCTTACCATCCAACCTGACAGAGCTTGAGAGGATCTGCAGGGAGGAATGGGAGACACTCACCAAATACAGGTGTGCCAAGCTTGTAGTGTCATACCCAAGAAGACTCAAGGCTGTAATTGCAGCCAAAGGTCCTTCAACAAAGTACTAAGTAAAGGGTCTGAATACTTAAGTAAATGTGATATCCGTTTTTTATTTTGTATACATTTTTAAAAACGTGTTTTTGCTTCGTCAATTTTAGAACAAGGCTGTAAAGTAACAAAACGTGGAAAAAGGGGTCTGAATACGTTCCGAACGCACTGTACTTGCCAACCGCTGACAAGTGTTCCACACGACCACTTGTCTCAAGCCAGAGACAGTGGAGACCATTGTTGACCTTGCACAACATGCTCTGTGAGGAAAACGGCAACCAATATGCCCAACCTGTTGAGGGCCCAGGGGGTATGACAAATCCTGTTGCATGGTTGCATGGTGACAAGACCCCCGGCTACCCCATGGGTACCAATAAAGAGAAGCAAAATTATAAATCAATAAATGTATACAGGATTGTATGTAATGTATGCCAATATAATTTATGTGACTAGCATTACAAGCATTAAATCTTCACTCACTCTGAGAAGCCTTTCCATTTGAGCAGAAACTCAACGCGTCCCTTTACCACCCGTCGGTCCAGCACCTTCTCCACCACATATTCCTCCTCCTCTTCCTCTACCACCTCTTCCACCTTCTTCTTGGTCTGCTTCTTGCCTGCTGTTGCCACCAACTTGACCTCTTCCTTGGGCGGCTCTGGTGAAGGGGTGGAGTGCAGAACAGTTTGGTTAGACTTCATAGACTTCATAGACTCACAGCTTTAAGTCCCAATGATTATGGGCACACTTCACTATGGTCAGGTTGAGTCAGATTACACAGATTGGATTCATCCCAAAAACATTTGTTGGACTTGCTTTGCCAATCAAAATACAAATTGTGTCTTTTCTGCAATTAAGCAGCAGTGCCAGCATGGCAACTACGGGGATGCAAACTAACGAGGGCCCAAAAAGGTAACACTTTTTTTTTTTATACATTGAAACATGAAACAAACAAAAAACCCTGCTAGGGGGAAATGCATGTTTTAACTAATTAAACAACAAAGAAACTGATCTTCATGATCAGTCTCTGTGCGTAAAATAAAGTGGTTAATGTGAATATTACTCACAGCTAAAAAAAAATGTAAAGAAAGCAATCCAATGTTATTTGTTGCCTAGACTTCACTGCAAATGACACAAAAATCTTGAGAAAAAAACAATACACTAATATTACAGTTAGCCAAGACAGCCTTTATAATAGAACGCTTGTGACCACACACCTAAATATTGCACTTTGGAAAAAAACATCTTAAAGTAGAACTAGAATGAAACAGGCATTCTATTTTTGCTCTATTATAGTGGCCAATATAGACGTCGAACAAGTGCGCAAGGCTACATGTGTGCAAAAATAACGTTCACTAAGTTAAAAATATATATTATCCCCCCTCACACGTTACTGTTAAGTTCAACACAACAAAAACAATATATTTGGGCTACATTGCACATGATACACTTTCCGCATGTGGACACCTGTCCTACAATATGACAGAAAAAGTGAGAAAGAGGGAAAGTGTGTGGTGTTCCTTTCACCTCTATAGTGGCATCCAGCTTAAGCCAGGCCCAGCTACACTTGATCCCTGAATCCACTTGTTTAACGAGCAATGCCTCACTTTCACCTAATTCTCTCATTCTGAAAATTAACCACATACTGTAGAGGGAAAACATTCTTTAACAGATAGTGGTTAGTTCGTTAGCTAGTTAACATTTCACAGATTACCAGGGTCCAGTAAGCAACGTTAACACATTATTACTTGAGGAACGGCAAGGAGTCGTAAACCAGTTAATACTATAGCGAATTGGTTAGGTTACTAATGTTAGCTCATCTGATGTTGCTGACTTTATTAGCCAGCTCATTTTCACACATTAAACTCAATTATTTGATCAGTTAAGTTGGCTAATGTGGCTCAACATTTCTCTGGCTAGCTAACGGAGAATTTGATCCAGCTAGCAAGATACTTAATGCTTGTTCCACCCCACTTTCTCCCTCACCTCAAACTTTCCAAATGCCAGTTGTTTTTCGGTTAACGTAAACTCACTCACTTTTGTACATCGCCTTGGTCCGTACAATTGACCTTATTTTAGCGCCCCAAAAACGTAATACTTCCAGATCAACTGTAATGTCAATACCATTGTAAAGCACAATTTCTCCCCTGTCCAACAAAATTAATGACATGACCTCCACGCTGCCCGTTTCTGCATAATTCAAGAAGGCAATGAGCTCCTTCGGGTCTTTTTAAAAATTGCGGGTGGGGAAGCGAAACTAATGCGTGATAGTGAGAAGGAGAGGAGATGTGGGAAAACTTGCTTTTTTTCACTCGATCTGTCCAACTTATCACCTTATCGCCTCTAAAAAGTAAATAAAACACTATAAAGAGTTTATATAATGTGTCATTACATACCTATTTGAAGGTTTGTGTCGAATTTGTGTCGGTTTTTAGGGCGGTGCTAATGTGATCTTCAGAAGTAAACAGTCATGATCGCTTAGTGATGACGCAAAAAATGACTAGGTATCCCCCCTTACCCCTGTCCATTTCTTGTTTTTAAACAATGAGAAGTGCTACACCTGGTGGAGAGAGATTGTAAGACAGAAATAGTTGCTTTATGCGTGCTGTACGTTATGGCATGACACGTCACGATGTAACGGAGGGTCAATTTTTTCTACTTTTCTCCAATACTATAGAGCGATTACCATGTCGATCAACGCTTGAATAGAAACGTAGTTCACACCTCAGATTTTGAAGTCAACACAGTCGCTACAGTCCCATTAGTTTTCTTTGTAGCCTCGTTTGAATGTCGCGGTTACGCACATTTGTACGGAATGAGGTGAGTTTACGTTACAGGTTACAGCTCATGAAGTACGCTTCTTCACCTTCTCAACCCCGTCTCCGTGGTCAGGCTGCTCACCTAACGTTACCTCTTCATTATCGTTCAGGGAACGAGCTGCTGTAACTGCCTTTCTACTCTATGCTGTCTTTCCAGATCGCGCACTGATGTTGTAACTAGCAAATTGGTTGTCTCTGCAGTCGCTTGCTGCGCTGCATTCTGTTGTTATGTAAACCATTGGCTGAGCCTTTGATACAGCCAGTATTGCTCCAAACGCACATCACTCGTAGGCTTACAGCCAGTAGTGATCCAACCCCCCCTTTCGCAGAAAGGTGACTAGTTTGCGTCCCTGCAACCTTCGTACCTTTTTATTATCAACCCTATTTGCCAACCCGTTCTTCATTACAGTTCATGGAATTGTAGAGGACTATGCTGAGACGGGCTATCTGATGTAGGCTTCAGTGTGCCTCAAGATCTCTGGCTCTGAATCACTAACATCTGACTGATCCACTTTCAAATTGGGTTTTTGTAACTCTGTAAATATAACCAAATCATGGCAATGGGTTTCTGTATTCAAAGAGAGATCCTCCAACTGACCCTCGAAGATTTGTTTTTAGAGGGAGTTAAATTAGTTTGGTATGCTCCTGGGGTAGTTTTAAGGTGTCCGGTATGGGGACTTGACCCAAGGATTTAACATTTCAAGGACATATAGTTGGACATACAGGTTGGGCAAAGGATAAGAAAAAAAAACAATGAAAGGTTTCGGTCACTTTATTTGGATAGAATCTGTGGAGCATCTACAGATGGTCTATCAACAAACTGTTCATCTGTTGATAAGCAACTGCATGCTAAAGTTAGGTTTAGAATAAAGGTTAGGGTAAAGGTTACGTTTAGAGTTAGGATAAAGGTTAAGGTTAGGCTTAGCAGATAATTCGTTTAAATGTTACTGATAGAGCATCTACAGATAGTCTGTAGTAGAGGTCGACCGATTAATCGGAATGGCCGATTAATTAGGGCCGATTTCAAGTTTTCATAACAATCGGTAATCGTTATTTTTGGACACCGATTTGCCGATTAAAAAAATAATAATAATAATTTTACACCTTTATTTAACTAGGCAAGTCAGGTAAGAACACATTATTTTCAATGACGGCCTTGGAACGGTGGGTTACCTGCCTTGTTCAGGGGCAGGACGACAGATTTACACCTTGTCAGCTCGGGGATTCGTTTTGGCAACCTTCCGGTTACTAGTCCAACGCTCTAACCACCTGCCTTACATTGCACTCCTGACTACCTGTTACGCGAGGGCAGCAAGAAGCCAAGGTAAGTTGCTAGCTAGCATTAAACTTATCTTATAAAAAACAATCTTCACATAATCACTAGTTAACTACACATGGTTGATGATATTACTAGTTTATCTAGCGTGTCCTGCGTTGCATATAATCGATGCGGTGCCTGTTAATTTCTCATCGAATCACAGCCTACTTTGACAAACGGGTGATGATTTAACTAGTGCATTTGCGAAAAAAGCACTGTCGTTGCACCAATGTACCTAACCATAAACATCAATGCCTTTCTTTAAAATCAATACACAAGTCTTATATTTTTTAACCTGCATATTTAGTTAATATTGCCTGCTAACATTAATTTCTTATAACTAGGGAAATTGTGTCACCTCTTTTGCGTTCCGTGCAAGCAGTCAGGGTATATGCAGCAGTTTGGGCCACCTGGCTCATTGCGAACTGTGTGAAGTCCATTTATTCCTAACAAAGGCCGTAATTAATTTGCCAGATTTGTACATAATTATGACATAACATTGAAGGTTGTGCAATGTACCAGCAATATTTAGACTTTGGGTTGCCACCCGTTAAGATAAAACACGTAACGGTTCAGTATTTCACTGAAAGAATAAACGTTTTGTTTTCGAAATGATAGTTTCCGGATTCGACCATATTAATGACCAAAGGCTCGTATTTCTGTGTGTTATTATGTTATAATTAAGTCTATGATTTGATAGAGCAGTCTGACTGAGCGATGGTAGGCAGCAGCAGGCTCGTAAGCATTAATTCAAACAGCACTTTCGTGCATTTGCCAGCAGCTCTTCGCAATTCTTCAAACTATGCGCTGTTTATGACTTCAAGCCTATCAACTCCTGATATTAGGCTGGTGTAACCGATGTGAAATGGCTAGCTAGTTAGCGGGGTGCGCGCTAATAGTGTTTCAAACGTCACTCGCTCTGAGACTTGGAGTGGTTGTTCCCCTTGCTCTGCATGGGTAACGCTGCTTCGAGGGTGGCTGTTGTCGATGTGTTCCTGGTTCAAGCCCAGGTAGGAGCGAGGAGAGGGACGGAAGCTATACTGTTACACTGGCAATACTAAAGTGTCTATAAGAACATCCAATAGTCAAAGGTATATGAAATACAAATCGTATAGAGAGAAATAGTCCTGTAATTCCTATAATAACTACAACCTAAAACTTCTCACCTGGGAATATTGAAGACTCATGTTAAAAGGAACCACCAGCTTTCATATGTTCTCATGTTCTGAGCAAGGAACTTAAACGTTAGCTTTTTTACATGGCACATGTTGCACTTTTACTTTCTTCTCCAACACTTTGTTTTTGCATTATTTAAACCAAATTGAACATGTTTCATTATTTATTTGAGGCTAAATTTATATTATTGATGTATTATATTAAGTTAAAATAAGTGTTCATTCAGTATTGTTGTAAATGTCATTATTACAAATAAAAAATATATATATATTTTTTTTTATAATAATAAAAAATTATTGGCCGATTAAAATCGGTATCGGCTTTCTTGGTCCTCCAATAATCGGTATCGGCGTTGAAAAATCACAATTGGTCGACCTCTAGTCTATCCCAAAAAAGAGTAACCAAGGTTTCTGAAACTATGGTCCACCTCTAGCTTGGACCATAACATTAAAGAGCTGGACTGCACCCTTGAAAAAGTAAAGGGCACAACGTAAACTTAGCAAAAAAAGAAACGTCCCTTATTCAGGACCCTGTCTTTCAAAGATAATTTGTAAAAATCCAAATAACTTCACAGATCTTCATTGTACAGGGTTTAAACACTGTTTCCCATGCTTGTTCAACGAACCACAAATAATTAATGAACATGCACCTGTGGAACGGTGGTTAAGACACTAACAGCTTACAGACGGTAGGCAATTAAGGTCACAGTTATGAAAACTTGGGACACTATAGAGGCATTTCTACTGACTCTGAAAAACACCAAAATAAAGATGTCCCTGCTCATCCGTGTGAACGCCCCTTAGGCATGCTAACAAGGAGGCATGAGGACTGCAGATGTGGCCAGGGCAATAAATTGCAATGACCATACTGTGAGACGCATAAGACAGCGCTACAGGGAGACAGGATGGACAGCTGATCGTCCTCGCAGTGGCAGATCATGTGTAACGACACCTGCACAGGATCGGTACATCCGAACATCACACCTGCGGGACAGATACAGGATGGCAACAACAACTGCTCGAGTTACACCAGGAATGCACAATCCCTCCATCAGTGCTCAGACTGTCCGCAATAGGCTGAGAGAGGCTGGACTGAGGGCTTGTAGGCCTGTTGTAAAGGCAGGTCCTCACCAGACATCACCGGCAACAACGTCGCCCATGGGCACAAACCCACCGTCTCTGGACCAGACAGGACTGGCAAAAAGTGCTCTTCACTGACGAGTCGCGGTTTTGTCTCACCAGGGGTGATGGTCGGATTCGCGTTTATCGTCGAAGGATGGAGCGTTACACCGAGGCCTGTACTCTGGAGCGGGATCGAGGTGGAGGGTCTGTCATGGTCTGGCGGTGTGTCACAGGATCATCAGACTGGGCTTGTTGTCATTGCAGGCAATCGTAACGCTGTGCATTACAGGGAAGACATCCTCCTCCCTCATGTGGTACCCTTCCTGCAGGCTCATCCCGACATGACCCTCCAGCATGACAATGCCACCAGCCATACTGCTCATTCTGTGCGTGATTTCCTGCAAGACAGGAATGTCAGTGTTCTGCCATGGCCAGCGAAGAGCCCGGATCTCAATCCCATTGAGCACGTCTGAGACCTGTTGGATCGGAGGGTGAGTGCTAGGGCCATTCCGCCCAGAAGTGTCCGGGAACTTGCAGGTGCCTTGGTGGAAGAGTGGGGTAACATCTCACAGCAAGAACTGGCAAATATGGTGCAGTCCATGAGGAGATGCACTGCAGTACTTAATGCAGCTGGTGGCCACACCAGATACTGACTGTTACTTTTGATCTCAGTTGTTGAATCTTGTTATGTTCATACACATATTTACACATGTTAAGTTTGCTGAAAATAAACACAGTTGACAGTGAGGACGTTTTTTTTTTGCTGAGTTTATATGATTCATGGATATCTGAAATCTGAGGACAGACGAGATCGTGTAAAGGATGATGATCAAAGCAAACAGTAACAGATGAGTGCATAGTTGACAAATGTGTGTGGAGGGTGGACACAATGCAGTACATATTAGGCTTGGGCGCTATACCGTATACCGGGGTATTAGTAAAAAGCTACGGAATGGTTTTTCAATACCATTTAAGCTAGTGATGCACCGATATTACATTTTTGGGCCGATACCGATATCTGATATTTTCCTTGCCAAAAAACCTGATACCGATAACCGATATTTAAAATTTGAGCAGCCTTAAGCATTCTAGTACAGTTAAATAGTTAACACACACACGGACGCAGTGGTCTCTAAGGCACTGCATCACTACAGTCCCAGGTTTGAATCCAGGCTGTATCACATCAGGCCGTGATTGGGAGTCCCATAGGGTGGCGCACAATTGGCCCAGCGTCGTCCGGGTTTGGCCGTCATTGTAAATAAGAATTTGTTCTTAACTGACTTGCCTAGTTAAAGGTTACACACACACACTGACCAAAAAGTTATTTTGTTGGCATTTGCATTTATCCCCATTACCAATAAAACATCATCAAAACCTATTTCTTTCACTTACTTGCTGTGCTGTTTTGTTGTTCAGTTGTTTCATTCTCAACCAGGATTTCTATGGAACGCCGTTTGGGTCTTTGCATGTCAAATAAGACACGTCAAATAACACTATTTGACGTGTCAAATAAGCTTGTTGACCAATCAGGACCTGAATATGACTGCATGTCACATAATAATTTAACACGTTCATATTTTTTTTAACGTAGTTACACTATCACTCGTATTTCATATGTCACGATTCATCGATACGTATGCTATGATGCTGGTAAAGTTCTCGCACATCTACAGTGCTGGTCATAAAAAAAGCTAGCTAGCTCACGGATGCAAACAATGTTCTTCCCCAAAAACATATCAAAACGACACTCTGTTTCAGTAGCTATAGTTAGCTAGCTAACTATATAAATAGGTGTCATCTAAAATAACCCTAATTTATAAGACTGTTCTTATTTGATTAATGGTAGTCGGACCCATCTATGTGAAGCTAGCCACAATAAGGATTAGCCACAATATTGGACTTTGCGGTTTGCCTTCAAAATAAAAGTATGTTATTGACAGTGATGCAAATGCATACAATTAGTAGAATTATGCCATAATTGAATAGATCATGCTAAACGAGGTTGGAATGTTGTTATATAAAAACAAAAGACAATGTTAATTTGACAAAAATCTGTTGAAATCACACAATGTATTATACTTTAGAATGGCATTGGGGGCATACTTATTTCACTGTACAGCCTTACCTATGGATTGTGGATCAATGACATGACGTATCAGTCTACTCAGTGACACCGAGAGAGCATTAGCATCGTAGTTCTTATTGCAGGACTCTGAAAAAACTGTGAATTGAGCCACATTTCTGGTCAACCTATGTGTATTGAACACTATTCCCGAAGAAAAACAATACTGTGTGGATGTCTTGGAGTCTGATAACTGAGGACGTTGGAAAAAAATATATTGGGTATTGAATAGCCGGTTACCCCATTTCATTGATCCCCAATTCTTAAGTAAAGCTGTACAGTGCAGTATGAATGTCAATACACACAATAGCTTGACTGGGGAGGTGATTTCACACAGTCACAGTCACACAATAAGAGCTACAACGCTAATATTTGCATAAACCCTTCACAGTTGTGTTGTGTGGGTGTCAGCGAGTAGACTGATAACCCGTTTCATAGCTTCACATAAGTGATTAGCTTCTTCCAAAATCAAGCATTCGATTGGTAACAGCAGAGAATCCCCTCCTGCATCAAGAACCTTGCTGGCTAATATTTGCTATTCGCGTGCAGCAAACTGTGTATCATTTGAGTTTCTTGTATAGTTTAGGTCAGAAGCTGTACAAAAGGTTTTCAATGCGCTTGTTAGCATTTAGTTAGCATTCTCTATGGAATTTTAACTGTACTTGTTAGTATTGCTAACCTTCAGATTACAGAGTATCAGTGGGGTTTGAAAACAGCGCCCCCTGTGTTCAGTGCCGGTATTACCGAATATCCCAGTATGGCACAAGGTCGGTTTGAAGGTATGACAATCTGGATAGCGCCCAAGCCTAGTACATATCCCCCTAATCTTGTCAAGGTGGGCAGCCAAGTCAGAGAGAATCCTCTGGATGCCCCACACAAAAATATTGACGTAATTCCTGTTCTAGAGCAGAAGAGCTTGTTTAGGTTCAACTTCTGAAGAATGACGCAGGCTACATTACATATTCAAGAATTGGAGGTGAGTAGGAATGCAGAGGGAAAGATCTCAATTGAGTAATCTTCGCGTCCTCTCTCTTTCTCAAAACCCATTGGATGAGCAAGCCAGTGGTCTCTCCCCTCTGACCTTATCCTCCAATGGGTTTTGCGAAGGAGACGAGGAGAGGAAGCGAGCATTTAGCAATTGAGATCTTCCAGAGGTGATTTCCACATGGAGTGGAGAAACATCAACAAATATGGCACTGACAGCTGTCAGTGTAGCTAGCTAGCATGATAACCTTATCTAGCTAACCTTATCTAGCTAGCTAATGTTATCGGTTGTTGCTAGGTCTTTTTAACTAGACCATATTCAAAAGATTAGCCAGGTGGCTAGGGCTGGTTCTGGATATGTCATAAGCATTTAGAGAAAACTTTGCCACAGATGGAAACCACTATCTTTGACTTCGCCATCTATTGTTGTCTCCAAAGTTCTGGGATTTTCCATAAAATTGTGACTGCTAATCCACCATAGAAAGTTTTAAGTTGAAGCTCCTTTAATATCAATAACTATGAAAGGTTTAGAGACATGTTTTTCTACATTGTAATGGACACGGACAGTGCAATATTTGGTAAGTGGGCTCCAAACAGGCATTGGCTGCGTTACAGCCAAGCAAAATTAAGCAGTGCTCATGGTTCTCACAGAGGAAGTGAAATGAGACTTCTATGACTTTGCTGATGATGCACAACGCAAATTAAATGCAACCACACCCTAAGCGCATCGGACACGAAACACCAATACAAATGGAACAGCACAACAAAATATATAACAAGTTCCTTGAATTTTCTTTCGCGGGTGCCTTTTCAATATAGGATATTGTTGTTTCTTGCTGCACCAATCAAAGCAGTGGAGCGTGTTGTGAAGCAATGGGAAAGTTCGTCTTGCCGCAGGTGGGCAGAGAATTCTTCTTAGGACCAATGGAATGGTCAAAAAAGAGCAAACCCCGCACACCTGGGGCACCGTGCCTTGCAAAACGAATTCACCCAAAACTTTAGTGGTCAAAATCATTCATCTTGGGGCGACAGGGTAATCGGGGTTCCAAAATGTTTTAGATTTTTTTTACAGACTAGCTAAAAAAAAATAAGTGAAACTTCACAAATTCTCCAATAGATTATGATAATTTGCTGGTAAATATGTGGAGGTGCAAAAACAACAACTAATTTTGCAGGTTTATCTTATTATTAAACAATGCCAAGCTAGTTGATTGTAACATTCAAATAAAACCCAGCCCTGAAAAAAAATTGTAGACTGAAAAGTATTAGCACCTCCATCTCAAAGGGGAAAACACACGGCAATGACACGGAAAATAGTTACCACTTCGAATTTCCCACTTCAAGCCCAAATATATCATACATTGACTAAGGCGATCAACTTAAATCCTTGTGCAACATCACGGGTAAGCTATGGGCATTGTTTTTTACCCCCCCCCAAAAAAATGTGAATTTCCACTTGTGTGCGTTTAAGTTCGGCCGAAGCTGGCCAGTCCACCACCCAACCCTATGGCATTCATAAAACAGAAACAATGGATTACCGTTTGCATTAGTAGGAAGTTGATCTACACCTTCAGTGGTAACACCAGTGGTAACACTGGGGATCACATCGCTAGGGGCTTCTGTAGCGGTAGCAGTAGGCTCACTCATTTTCAGACTGGGAGAAGGCAGTGGAACCAGTGGGTTCCTAGTCAACAGAGCTAAACAGGGTGAGAAGGGGGGGGGGGGACATGGATCAGAGGCATACGGGAGAAATCACAGTAGGAAGTAGAGAATGGCATTGGTAAGAAGAACACATGGTATCGTCTCTCACAGTCAATCGACTACTAACGTGTAATGCATGCATACCACTACAGCCCAGATTGAAACATCTGTCTCATTGTTCTATCGGATGTATAAATGTGAAGCATCCAGCTGGCATTTCCACTCACCACCAAATATTGTGATGAGAGGAAGAGCAGTGGTCGACAGTGGGAGAAGATGGAGCGAGATGGAGTTTGGCCGTCATCCTGCTAATTTTCTCATCTATAAAACATTTGATCTCAATAGAGTTGTGACCAAAACTACAATCTGTTACAAACAGAATGGACTAAGTTATGTAAACTTTGTCCTTTGCTAGGCTCTCCCTAACAGAAATATGCAAATACGTGCTAGAAAGCGCCAATAAGATCTCGCTAGCTCATCCTTGGCGCTACCAAACTCCTTGCTTGTTCTGCCTAGTATGATTCATTTGTGCCTATTGGAAAACAGGCTATGGTCTATCTTGGGTCAGTTATTTTTTTTTTAAATCTTTGACTACAGTTCCTACTACGTGGTCAGTACTAAAACGCATGGAGCGGCGATATGTTTCTATTAAAAGAGCTGGCATGCATTGATTGTACTGCAAGTCTGCAACTAATGCAAACAAATACATAGAAAAACACATTTGACGAGAATCACTCTCGGTTTGTCATCACTATTTCCAGACATATTTATGACTACAGTCTAAATGATGGTACACTGTTGGTGTGATTCCCAGAGGAGAGCCCTAGGAGTTGGTACCGGTCTCGAATACATGATCTAGGCAGGGGGTAGGGACTACACGAGTTATTGAACATTCCATTGGGCTGTAGCCTTGATGTGGTGTAGACTAATGCACACCTACCAATTAAAATGTCAGAAGCACAATCATTTCAATCAGACCAGCAATCATGCAGTCATACACATAACATGAGATTCAGCAGGTGAAGGGGTCAAGCTTCGAATCTGGACATCAATGCACAGTAATGCCACATACAGTCGAATCAACTAAAGCACACAATCACTACAACCCACTGACTGAAAACAACATGGTGAGAACAAGAATGTCTGGAGGAAGAAAAGGGGGGGGGGGGGGCACACACATCCTGGTTCTTATCCTATAGAATACATAACACCAAGAAAACGCTTACCCCCACCCCCTCTTAACTGAACATTGGGGTAAGCTGGGGTAAAACATCACTATCATACAAACACTGACAACGCAAATGTGTTAAAAAACATAATTAAATAGGACATCGTTTTTCAGTGTCATATATTTTGTAGGCTAAACAACGCATTTGAGTGGCAGCTTTGATGTGCATTTAAAAATGTAAGTAATTTCAAGAAGGTGATGATTTCTGATTCCATTGCCCTATTTGGGTAGAATTGAGTTTAGGTGCACGCTGCAGTTCGCTGGTGGCTATAACGTTCTTAACAGACAATGCCAATAAATTATGCAAATTTAGCCACTTGTAAATCGATGCAAATATATTTGTATCATAAGCAGTCCTTTCTTTGCAACAGCACGTTTCCTCTCTTTTATGAGTAGCCAATTCGATGAGGCACATTCCTGCTTGAAAGAATGCAATGAAATGTAGCAACCTAATCGTTTTCCTACATCAATAATAACGGGCAATCAACACAGTGCAACAAAATAACAACATGGTCAAATACACGGTAACTGTAAAGGGCTACACACAATTGCAATTTATTAACCAACCCGTTCCCTCGGCCGCTCCACATTGTGGTGCTAGGTTTTTTTCCCCCCAGAGCTCTCGAGACGGAATGACTAGTCGTCCATGTTGACCTGAATCATAGCACGAGCAATCTACACGAACTCGCGCGAAAACAATGCAATTGAATACTCAAAACAGAATCCGCATGCAACAATGTAGCAAGATGCACATTGCAGGGTCAATATATTGGCCTATTGAAATGTGCTTATCACGCATTGTGCATAATAGAAGGTTAACGCTGGGGGGAGAAACCGCTAAAGAGCAGAAGGCTATTATGGTGAAGTAACTAGTCACTTACCTTTACAGAGAATTGACTCGAATGAATGAATGGTCGGAAATGTAGTAAATGTTATTAAATGGATACCAATGGTTTATCTAAACAATTTTAGTGCTTATCTTATATAAATATCAGCTTGTAAAATCTATTTAAAAAATACTCTCTTCTCATTTAAGCGTAAAGCTACAGACAAAAGCCATCCAGTGCCTCCTTCGTACCCGCCACCTCCGGCCGAGCGTGGCTACGCAGCGTGTTATTGTATGGCACCATGGGAGATGCAGTCTTTAAACATTTTATTTTTCTATCTTTCTTTTCTCGATTATAAACATATTGTTCAGAGATGTTTGATGATCTTTATTTTCAATGTTTAGCTATTGGTCCAGCATGTCAATGGGTAGAGCAATTACTTTACTTACAATGTCTTGTACTTGGTTCTATTCTCTAGAATTCCAGGATTGATTGATGAATTTACCATAAAAAAGTCACATTTTAGAAAGCGGTAGTAATTCAATAACCTATGACACCAACAGTTGTGGATGCCTGAACACGTCTCCCCCCACCTTGCTCTCCATGTTTCTCTCTCTATTCCTGTTGGCTGGCTAGCTTTCACTGACTTCAGCCAGTGAAAAGCGACTGGCAGACTTTCTCTTCTCCATCTCCATTGCCAGATTTATTTTTAACTGACTGCACTTGCATGACTGCACCAACATTTATATCATACATATTCTGAAGGTATAGCATCTTCGATATCCCGACTGACAAACTGCTGTATGTGAAAACACTCAGACCTCTGATGAAGATGTCACCCATGAGAGGTGCCATCTTCACCCTCTCTGTGTCCTTTGGGATATCATTAGAAGCCATCCTGTTAATTGTTTGATTAATTATAATACTTAACAGTCAATAGCCCAGACAAACAGTGCTTCCAGAGATAGACAACAAAATGTGCACTCATTATGTTTTCATGTAAATCAGAAGGAACAGATGAAAAAACACAGAATTAATGTGTAAATGATTTAGAGCTGGGCAGTGATGCATACTAACAAAATATCAGTAAAAGCTTGCATTACCTGCACACGCACTAGTCAAAGTTTTGTTAAAAACAAGACTACACTGCTGCAGAGCTTGGTCTTGCGGCTGACACTGTATCCAACGTGTATGTGTGTGTGTGTGTGTTTGTGTGAATGATGATGATATGTGTGATCTTATTTTTATTATTATTTGTATCTGGAATGCACAAACAAAAGCCATTAAACAGGATCTCTTCTGCATGCTCTTCCACATCTACAGTATGTGATCTTGTCAACACACATAGGGTCATATCCTCTTTGTTCATTTGACACTAAAAAAAAGAGCTGTACTTTTGGAATGGAAATGCAAATGCCTCTTCATTTCAATCAATCAATCACATTTATTTATATAGCCCTTTGTACATCAGCTGATATCTCAAAGTGCTGTACAGAAACCCAGCCTAAAACCCCAAATAGCAAGCAATGCAGGTGTAGAAGCACGGTGGCTACGGAAAACTCCCTAGAAAGGCCAAAACATAGGAAGAAACCTAGAGAGGAACCAGGCTATGAGGGGTGGCCAGTCCTCTTCTGGCTGTGCCGGGTGGAGATTATAGCAGAACATGGCCAAGATGTTCAAATGTTCATAAATGACCAGCATGGTCAAATAATAATAATCACAGTAGTTGTCGAGAGTGCAGCAAGTCAGCACCTCAGGAGTAAATGTCAGTTGGCTTTTCATAGCCGATCATTAAGAGTATCTCTACCGCTCCTGCGGTCTCTAGAGAGTTGAAAACAGCAGGTCTGGGACAGGTAGCACGTCCGGTGAACAGGTCAGGGTTCCATAGCCGCAGGCAGAACAGTTGAAACTGGAGCAGCAGCACGGCCAGGTGGACTGGGGACAGCAAGGAGTCATCATGCCAGGTAGTCCTGACGCATGGTCCTAGGGCTCAGGTCCTCCGAGAGAGAGGGAGAAAGAGAGAATTAGAGAGAGCATACTTAAATTCACACAGGACACCGGATAAGACAGGAGAAGTACTCCAGATATAACAAACTGACCCTAGCCCCCCGACACATAAACTACTACAGCATAAATACTGGAGGCTGAGACAGGAGGGGTCAGGAGACACTGTGGCCCCATCCGATGATACCCCCGGACAGGGCCAAACAGGAAGGATATAACCCCACCCACTTTGCCAAGGCACAGCCCCCACACCACTAGAGGGATAACTTCAACCACCAACTTACCATCCTGAGACAAGGCCGAGTATAGCCCACAAAGATCTCCGCCACGGCACAAACCAAGGGGGGGGCGCCAACCCAGACAGGAAGATCACGTCAGTGACTCAACCCACTCAAGTGACGCACCCCTCCTAGGGACGGCATGAAAGAGCACCAGTAAGCCAGTGACTCAGCCCCTGTAATAGGGTTAGAGGCAGAGAATCCCAGTGGAGAGAGTGGAACCGGCCAGGCAGAGACAGCAAGGGCGGTTCGTTGCTCCAGAGCCTTTCCGTTCACCTTCACACTCCTGGGCCAGACTACACTCAATCATATGACCCACTGAAGAGATAAGTCTTCAGTAAAGACTTAAAGGTTGAGACCGAGTCTGCGTCTCTCACATGGGTAGGCAGACCATTCCATAAAAATGGAGATCTATAGGAGAAAGCCCTGCCTCCAGCTGTTTGCTTAGAAATTCTAGGGACAATTAGGAGGCCTGCGTCTTGTGACCGTAGCGTACGTGTAGGTATGTACGGCAGGACCAAATCGGAAAGATAGGTAGGAGCAAGCCCATGTAACGCTTTGTAGGTTAACAGTAAAACCTTGAAATCAGCCCTTGCCTTAACAGGAAGCCAGTGTAGGGAGGCTAGCACTGGAGTAATATGATCAAATATTTTGGTTCTAGTCAGGATTCTAGCAGCCGTATTTAGCACTAACTGAAGTTTATTTAGTGCTTTATCCGGTTAGCCGGAAAGTAGAGCATTGCAGTAGTCTAACCTAGAAGTAACAAAAACATGGATTAATTTTTCTGCATCATTTTTGGACAGAAAATCTCAGATTTTTGCAATGTTACGTAGATGGAAAAAAAGCTGTCCTTGAAACAGTCTTGATATGTTCGTCAAAAGAGAGATCAGGGTCCAGAGTAACTGTCACGTTCCTGACCTGTTTTCTGTTGTTTTGTATGTGTTTGATGGTCAGGGCGTGAGTTTTGGGTGGGCAGTCTATGTTTTCTGTTTCTATGTTGGTTTTGGGTTGCCTGGTATGGCTCTCAATTAGAGGCAGGTGTTTGACGTTTCCTCTGATTGAGAGTCATATTAAGGTAGGTTGTTCTCACTGTTTGTTTGTGGGTGATTGTCTCCTGTGTCAGTGTCTGTATGTTACGCCACACGGGACTGTTCCGGGTTTTGTTTGTTTGTTCGTTTTATGTAGTCTGTTTCCTGGTTCATGCGTTCTTCACGTTGTATGTAAGTTCGGGTCCAGGTCTGTCTACATTCGTTTATTTGTTTTGTAATTATTCAAGTGTTCGTCATGTTCTTCAGTTTTGTTTATTAAATCATTATGTATTCACAACCCGCTGCAGTTTGGTCGAATCACTACTCCTCCTCTTCGTATGAAGAGGAGGAGGAAGCCCGTTACAGTAACGCCGAGGTCCTTCACAGTTTTATTTGAGACGACTTTACAACCATCAAGATTAATTGTCAGATTCAACAGAAGATCTCTTTGTTTCTTGGGACCTAGAACAAGCATCTCTGTTATGTCCGAGTTTAAAAGTAGAAAGTTTTCCCATCAAAACCATGAATTGAATCAATTGGATAGGATTAAAATAGAGAAGGGATTAACTCATAGGTCTATATGAGCAGGTGGACAGTATAATGTATATTTGTTTATGTAGATCCCTAATTGATTTGACTGTGTGGCGAAGCGTTAAGGGTCAGGCAGGATGACAAGTGGTGTGATAATGTCCCCTGTCTCCTGAGGCTAGGTAACGCATGTGTTCTTCAAATGCATGAATACATCCCACACACACACACATGCGCATGTATGCACATACACACGCATGCAAACACACCTATTCCTCCTCCAAACACACACTGCACCCCTACCCCCTTTTGCATGTACACAAACACATGCACACATATGGTGTCTGCATTAGAAGTATGAGTAAGTGGGTAGAGGAAGGAAATGCAGAGGGGGAGAGGAGGGAGATGGGTAGAGGGAGGAGGACAAACAACACGTTCAGCTTCATTAGCGAATAGCAACCCCTTTTAACAGGAAGCCCATTATTCACCCAGGACCCCAAGTCAATTACAAGTAGGAAGGAGGTGACTTTGGTGGGAACTTTCAACAAACCCTAACTCTCATGGTATATGAAGAAAGAAAACTCATATGTATCGATTATATGGTGGCCAAAGAACTGCTCCGATTGTCTGGTCCAAGTCCTTAGTCTATATAGCTGATGATTGTGTTTTAGTTAGTGTTGACAATTTTTATATTCAAATGTAAGTTGTACTCACAAATCAGCGTGTTGCTGCCACTTGCCACAATATTCTGTTGAAAAACAGTAAAGAAAACAGCAATCTCAGTTCACCAGGACAAGGAAAAGTTTGAGATCTTACTGAAAGAGGAGAGGATAACCGAGGTTGAGAGGGGTGAAGTCTACCTCAGGAGGATGAAAGCGGGTATAGAGAGAGATGGGGGTGAAGGGAGAGGTGGGGAATGAGGGAGGGGGATAAGGGGTGATAGGGTCTCTCTCAGGTAATGTTGAGGAAAGAAACCTGATTGGGTTTTAGCAGAGAACAAAAGAGAGCACACAGAATTCATCTTGTGTCTGCAGCATGATAGGTCTAATTACCCCATTACTCACTAAGACCAGTGGCCCTGTGTATGTGAGAGAGAGGGGTGGGGGGGGAGAGAGACAAAGAGGGGTAGATATAGAGAAACAGAGTAATAGAAAAAGAGAGAGTCCGATGAAGAGAGAAAAATAAAGAGGGAGAAAGTAATGTGTTGTCGAAAAAAGTGTCTACAAATCTACATACAGTGATAACAGCACGAGATCAACCTATCATGAGATGATGTGCTACCATTGGAATGACTATTATAATTAAGCAATAAGGCCCGGGGGGGGGTGTGAAATATGACCAATATACCACAGCTAAGTTCTTATGCGCTAAGTGGAGTGCCTGGATACTTCAAGATAAGAAAAATATATAACTTTTAAATATTGAAATAGCAACACGAGGAATAACTACACAGTGAATAATGAATAATGAATAACAATAACGAGTAAAAATAACATTGCTAATACAGGGAGTACCGAGTCGATGTGCAGGGGTAGCTACACCATACATGCATATTCGCAAATTAAACTTGAGAGCTTGCGAGTGTAAACCTTGAGCGACCACAACTGCATTTCTGCATGCAGTAAATTAATAACAGAGCAGAGATTTTTGTTCGCCTGAAGAAATACCTACTTCATGTCAAGATTCAGAAAGGACTGCGTCCCTACACGGATGTCTTTTCTCCCTCTCACACCAATTTTCCAGTTTGCTCTCCAAAATAAATGTTGCTTTCGCAACTGCTTACTATAATTTTATAACAGGGAAATTCTAGCCAATGAACATAGCCTGTAGCGGTCTACTGAAATAATGGACCATAGAGATAAAAAGGGTCAGTGAAAGGTGAATGATGGCTGACAATAATAAAGAGGTAAATTCAATAGTTTTTCAATAGAGGTCCTAGCTAATCAACTATGATATCAATATTGAAATTGAAGTAAGTAGTTATTTGGTCTTATTAAAGTTATTAAAGCAGGCTATTGATGAGGCAAGCTAGTTAAACGTTAGCTAACTAATGTTAAAGCTAACGTTTAACCATGTGGTTTAGTTTAATAGACCGTCTCTGGTTAAACTAAGCGCATTGTACCTAAATTGAGGAGGTGTTTAATAAAAGAGAAGGACATGGAACACCATGACTGGGTGGCAGAAGAGGGGTGAGAGGCAGGGCAAGGTGAGAACCGACAAGGGAAGAGGGCTCCCGAGTGGCGCAGCGGCATCTCAGTGCTTGATGCATCACTACAGACACCCTGGTTCGAATCCAGTCTGTATCACAACCGGCCGTGATTGGGAGTCCCATATGGAGGCGCACAATTGGCCCAGCGTCTTCCGGGTTTGGACGGTGTAGCCATCATTGAAAATAAGAATTTGTTCTTAACTGACTTGCCGAGTTAAATAAAGGTTAAATGTAAAAATATATATATTTTTTTTAAAGAGCAGTGATTGAGGAGGGGGAGCCAAGAGAGGTCAGGCTCTTAACCAAATAACAGTCATTATTGTAAACTGCTAACCGCATAATTTGATCTACAATCTGATTGAAATAAAGATGAAAGATTTGTATAACTTTCACTCTGTCAGTTTTTGTGCAGTTACAGTAAATGAGAATGACCTTAAACCATTTATCTCACTCCGTCCTTCTTTCCACGCAGGTCCACTGTCACCAAAATGTAGTGGTGAAGTTGTTCTCAGTTGACAGAGACAGGAGATACAGGAGTTCATTCTGTTCCAAGTAGGTTACCTTGGCTCTCCTCTATGCACAGCACTCTGGAGACTTCCTGCAGGTAACCATGACATCCAACAATCACCCCCTTAACTTAGTCATCAGTGGTACTGTGACTTCCTCACATTTCTTTGACGCTGTATGAAGGCATTGTGGATAAGACATTTGTCATGTAGAGGGGATGTTGACCAGCTGCTGTCTGTTGGTTAGAAAGATGGTTATATAATGAATGTAAGTGATAATCATTGCTAAACGATAGCTCTCCACAAGGTGGGTTGGGCATGAAATGGCAGCAGGCTGTTCATTACTGAACCATGCTGACTGACAAGTGGTGTGGATTGGTACAAGGAAATTCCACAGTTACAGAGTATTTGTATTTGTATTTATTATGGACCCCACTCTTCCTGGGGTCCAGCAAAATGAAGGCAGTTTATACAATTTTAAAAACATTACAATACATTTACAGATTTCACAACACACTGTGTGCCCTCAGGCCCTAACTCCACCACTACCACATATCTACAGTACAAAATCCATGTTATCGTGTATGTATGCATGTGTCTGTGCCTAGGTTTGTGTTGCTTCACAGTCCTCGCTGCTCCATAAGGTGTATTTTCATCAGTTTTTAAAAAAATAATCTAATTTTACTGATTGCATCAGTTACTTGATGTGGAATAGAGGTCCATATAGTCATGGCTCTATGTAGTACTGTGCGCCTCCCATAGTCTGTTCTGGACTTGGGGACTGTGAAGAGACCTCTTGTGGCATGTCTTGTGTGGTATGGATGGGTGTCTGAGCTGTACGCCAGTAGTTTAGACAGACAGCTTGGTGCATTCAACATGTCAATACCTCTCATAAATACAAGTAGTGATGAAGTCAATCTCTCCTCCACTTTGAGCCAGGAGAGATTGACATGCACATTATTAATATTAGCTCTCTGTGTACATCCAAGGGCTAGCCGTGCTGCCCTGTTCTGAGCCAATTGTAGGTCCCTTTTTGTGGCACCTGACCACACAACTGAACAGTAGTCCAGGTGTGACAAAACTAGGGCCTGTAGGACCTGCCTTGTTGATAGTGCTGTTAAGAAGGTAAAGCAGCACTTTATTATGGACAGACTTTTCCCCATCTTAGCTACTGTTGTATCAATATGTTTTGATCATGACAGTTTACAATCCAGGGTTATTCCAAGCAGTTTAGTCACGTCAACTTGCTCAATTTCCACATTATTTATTATAGGATTTAGTAGAGGTTTAGTGTTTAGTGAATGATTTGTCCCAAATACAATGCTTTTAGTTTTAGAAATATTTAGGACTAACTTTTTCCTTGCCACCCACTCTGAAACTAACTGCTACTCTTTGTTAACTGTTGCAGTCATTTCAGTTGCTGTAGTAGCTAGAGGTCGACCGATTATGATTTTTAACTCCGATACCGATTATTGGATGACCAAAAAAAAGCCGATACTGATTAATCGGCCAATATTTATGTATACTTGTAATAATGACAATTACAACCATACTGAATGAACAATGAACCCTTATATTTTAACTTAATATAATATATAAATATAATCTATTTAGTCTCAAATAAATAATGAAACATGTTCAATTTGGTTTAAATAATGCAAAAACACAATGTTGGAGAAGAAAGTAAAAGTGCAATATGTGCCATGTAAAAAAGCTAACGTTTAAGTTCTTTGCTCAGAACATGAGAACATATGAAAGCTGGTGGTTCCTTTTAACATGAGTCTTATGATATTCCCAGTTAATTAAGAAGTTTTAGGTTGTAGTTATTATAGGATTTTATAGGACTATTTCTCTATATACCATTTGTATTTCATATACCTTTGACTATTGGATGTTCTTATCGGCACTTTAGTATTGCCAGCCTAATCTCAGGAGTTGATAGGCTTGAAGTCATAAACAGCGCTGTGCTTCAAGCATTGCGAAGAGCTGCTGGCAAATGCAGGAAAGTGCTGTTTGAATGAATTCTTATGAGCCTGCTGCTGCCTACCACCGCTCATTCAGACTGTTCTATCAAATATCAAATCAAAGACTTAATTATGATATAATTAACACACAGAAATACGAGCCTTAGGTCATTAATATGGTAAAATCCAGAAACTATCATTTCAAAAACAAAACATTTATTATTTCAGTGAAATACAGAACCATCAACCTTAAGTCTAAATATTGCTGTTACATTGCACAACCTTCAATGTTATGTCATAATTATGTAAAATTCTGGCAAATTAATTACGGTCTTTGTTAGGAAGAAACACAGTTCGTAACGAGCCAGGCGGCCCAAACTGTTGCATATACCCTGACTATGCTTGCACTGAACGCAAGAGAAGTGACACAATTTCCTTAGTTAATATTGCCTGCTAACATGCATTTAATTTAACTAAATATGCGGTTTAGAAAAATATACTTCTGTGTATTGATTTTAAGAAAGGCATTGATATTTATGGATAGGTACATTTGCGTAACGAATGTGCTTTTTTCATGAATGTGCTTTTGTTAAATCATCACCTGTTTGGCGAAGTTGAATTAGGCTGTGATTTGATGATAAATTAACAGGCACCGCATTGATTATATGCAACACAGGACAAGCTAGTTAACCTAGTAATATCATCAACCATGTGTAGTTAACTACTGATTATGTGAAGATTGATTGTTTTTTATAAGATAAGTTAAATGCTAGCTAGCAACTTACCTTGGCTCATTGCAGCAACAGGGTCTTTTTGACGCTGCAGTCGCGTAACAGGTGGTCAGCCTGCCACGCAGTTTCCTCATGGATTGCAATGTAATCAGCCATAATCGACGTCCAAAAAGGCTGATTACCGATTGTTATGTAAACTTGAAATTGGCCCAAATTTATCGGCCATGCCAATTAATCGGTCGACCTCTAGTAATCAAGTTTATTTTTCAAGTTTATTTTATATAGCCCTTCGTACATCAGCTGATATCTCAAAGTGCTGTACAGAAACCCAGCCTAAAACCCCAAACAGCAAGCAATGCAGGTGTAGAAGCACGGTGGCTACGAAAAACTCCCTAGAAAGGCCAAAACCTAGGAAGAAACCTAGAGAGGAACCAGGCTATGAGGGGTGGCCAGTCCTCTTCTGGCTGTGCCGGGTGGAGATTATAACAGAACTATGCCAAGATGTTCAAAATATTAATAAGTGACAAGCATGGTCAAATAATAATCATGAATAATTTTCAGTTGGCTTTTCATAGCCGATCATTAAGAGTTGAAAATAGCAGGTCTGGGACAGGTGGCGGTTCCATAACCGCAGGCAGAACAGTTGAAACTGGAATAGCAGCAAGGCCAGGTGGACTGGGGACAGCAAGGAGTCATCATGCCTGGTAGTCCTGACGTATGGTCCTAGGGCTCAGGTCCTCCGAGAGAGAGAAAGAAAGAGAGAATTAGAGAGAGCCAAGATTTTCAAAATGTTCTAGAGGACCACAACAAAGACAAGACAAGTAGTAGCTGACTTGTATAATGTTGAGTCATCCGCATACATAGACACACTGGCTGATGCTTAAAGTTAGTGAGGGAGATATAAGTCTCCAACTTCAGCAATTTGTGCAATTCGTTCCAGTCATTGGCAGCAGAGAACTGGAAGGAAAGGCGGCCAAAGTAGGTGTTGGCTTTGGGGATGACCAGTGAAATATACCTGCTGGAGCGTGTGTTACGGGTGGGTGTTGTTATCGTGACCAGTGAGTTGAGATAAGGCGGAGCTTTACCTGTGCCCGCTTTGAGGATAACACAGTGCCATCGACGCTGCCCGCTACCAAGTACTGTGGGCTCTCGTTCTCCGTGGGTGACGTGAGTAAGACGTTTAAGCGTGTTAAGCCTTGCAAGGCCGCCGAAGCAGACGGCATCCCTAGCCACGCCCTCAGAGCATGCGCAGACCAGCTGGCTGGAGTGTTTACGGACATATTCAATCTCTCCCTATCCCAGTCTGCTGTCCCCACTCGCTTCAAGGTGTCCACCATTGTTCCTCTGCCCAAGATAGTAATTTAGTTCAGTTACCTTTGCTATCGCCCCGTAGCATTCACTTCTGTCATCATGAAGTACTTTGAGAGTCTAGTTAAGGATCATATCACCTTTACTTTACCTGACACCCTAGAACCACTTCAATTTGCTTACCGCCCCAACAGATCCATAGACGATGCAATCGCCGTCACACTGCACACTGACCTATCTCATCTGGACATGAGGAATACCTACATAAGAATGCTTTTTATTGACTATAGCTCAGCCTTTAACTCCTCAGTAAGCTTGGGGCCCTGGGTCTGAACCCCGCCCTGTGCAACTGGGTCCTGGACTTCCTGACGGTACGCCCCCAAGGTGGTGAAGGTTGGTGGTGAAGGACCACTTCGCTGATCCTCAACACGGGCCGCACAAGGGTGCATGCTCAGCCATCTCTTGTACTCCCTGTTCATCCATGACTCTGTGGCCACGCACACCTCCAACTCAATCATCAAGTTTGCAGATGACACAGTGGTAGGCCTGATTACCAACATTGACTAGACAGCCTACAGGGATAAGGTGAGGGCCCTGGTGGAGTGGTGCCAGGAAAACAACCTAACCCCTCAACGTCAATAAAACGAATGAGCTGATTGTGGACTTCAGGAAACAGCAGAGGGAGTACGCCCATATCCACATCGATGGGACCACAGTGGAGAAGATGGAAAGCTTCAAGTTCCTAGGCATACACATCACTGACAATCTGAAATGGTCCACCCACCCAGACAGTGTGGTGAAGGCGCAACAGCGCCTCTTCAACCTCAGGAGGCTGAAGGAAGAAATTCTGCTTGGACCTAAGACCCTCACAAACTTTTACAGATGCACAATTGAGAGCATCCTGTCGGGCTGTATCACTGCCTGGTACGGCAACTGCACCATCCGCAACCACAGAGCTTTCCAGAGGGTGGTGCAGTCTGCCCAACGCATCACCGGGGTCACACTGCCTGCCCTCCAGGACACCTAAAGCACCTGATGTCACAGGAAGGCCAAAAAGATCATCAAGGACATCAACCACCCGAGCCATGGCCTGTTCACCCCGCTATCATCCGAAAGGCGAGGTCAGTACAGGTGCATCAAAGCTTGGACCGAGAGACTGAAAAACAGCTTCTATCTCAAGGCCATCAGACTGTTAAATAGCCATCATTAGCTGGCTAGCACCCGGTTACGCAACCCTGTACCTTAGAGGCTGCTGCCCTATATACATAGACCTGGAATCACTAGCCTCTTTAGTAATGGAACACTAGTCAAGTGTAATAATGTTTACATACTGCTTTACTCATCTCATAGGTGTATACAGTATTCTGTTCTATTGTATTTTAGTCAATGCCACTCCGACATTGCTCGTCCTAATATTTATTTATATATTTCTTAATTCCATTCTTTTACTTTTAGATTTGTGTGTATTGTTGTGTATTGTTAGATACTACTGCATTGTTGGAGCTAGGAACACAATGTCACGCCCTGACCTGAGATATCTCTGTTTTCTTTATATTTTGGTTAGGTCAGGGTGTGACTAGGGTGGATACGCTAGTTTTTGTATTGTCTAGGAGTTTTATATTGTCTAGGGGTTTTGTATGTCTAGGGTTTTGTAGGCCTAGGTATTTGTATGTTTATGGTGGCCTGATATGGTTCCCAATCAGAGGCAGCTGTTTATCGTTGTCTCTGATTGGGGATCATATTTAGGTAGCCATTTCCCTTTGGTGTTTGTGGGTTCTTATTCTATGTTTAGTTGCCTGTCTGCACTATTTCATATAACTTCACGTTTCATTTGTTTTGTTGTTTTGTTAGTTTGTTCAGTGTTCTTTCTTTAATAAAGAAGAATGTACGCATACCACGCTGCACCTTGGTCCGATTCATACGACGAACGTGACAGAAGAACCCACCATAAAAGGACCAACCAGCATGTTCAGGAGGAGCAGACATCATGGACATGGGACGAGATTTTGGACGGTAAAGGATCCTGGACGTGGGAGGAATATTGGCAGGAGAGGATCGCCTACCATGGAAACAGGTGGAGATAGCGCAGGAGGAATGGCGACGATACGAGGGGACACGGTTAGCACGGAAGCCCGAGAGGGAGCCCCAATAAAAAAAATTGGGGGGGCACACGAGGAGATTGGCTGAGTCAGGTTGGAGACCTGAGCCAACTCCTCGTGCTTACCGTCAGGCACCGTGTTATGCAATGATGCGCACGGTTTCTCCAGTTCGCATTTATAGCCCGGTGCGCTCTATTCCAGCTCCTCGCATTTGCCGGGCTAGAATGGGCATCCAGCCAGGACGGATGGTGCTGGCTCAGCGCTTCTGGTCTCCAGTACACCTCCTTGGACCAGGATATCCTGCGCCGGCTCTGCGTACTGTGTCTCCGGTGCGTCTGCACAGCCCAGTGCGTCCTGTGCTAGCGCCCTGCACTTGCGGGCTCAAGTGAGCATCCAGCCAGGACGCATTGTGCTGCTCTACGCTCCAGATTTCCAGTGCGCCTCAACAGTCCAGTACGTCCTGTGCCTCCTCTCCGCACTCGCCCTGAGGTGCGTGTCCTCAACTCGGTACCACCAGTTCGGCACCACGCATCAGGCCTCCAGTGCGCCTCCACAGTCCAGTACGTCCTGTGCCTCTTCCCCGCACTCGCCCTGAGGTGCGTGTCCTCAGCCCGGTACCACCAGTTCCAGCACCACGCATCAGGCTTCCAGTGCGCTTCCATAGTCCAGAGCTTCCGGCGACAGTTCCCAGTCCAGAGCTTCCGGCGACAGTTCCCAGTCCAGAGCTTCCGGCGACAGTACCCAGTCCAGAGATTCCGGCGACAGAACCCAGTCCAGAGCTTCCGGCGACAGTACCCAGTCCAGAGCTTCCTGCGACGTTTCACAGTCCGGAGCCTCCAGCGACGATCCCAAGTCCGGAGCCTCCAGCGACGATCCCCAGTCCGGAGCTTCCAGCGACGATCCCCAGTCCGGAGCCTCCAGCGACCGTCCCCAGTCCGGAGGCTCCAGCGACCGTCCCCAGTGTGGGGTCTCCGGCGACCGTCCCCAGTCCGGGGTCTCCGGCGACGGTCCCCAGTCCGGGGTCTCCAGCGACGGTCCCCAGTCCGGGGTCTCCTGCGACGGTTCCCAGTCCGGGGCCTCCGGCAATGATCCGCAGTCCAGGGCCTCCGGAGATAATCCACTGTCCGGTTCTACAAAGGCGGAGGGATCAGCGTAAAGAGGGGGGGCGGCGACCAGAACCAGAGCCGCCACCAAGGGTAGAGGCCCACCCAGGCCCTTCCCTATAGGTTCAGGTTTGCGGCCGGGATTTGGTTTGCGGCCCGCACCTTTGGGGAGGGGGTACTGTCACGCCCTGACCTGAGATATCTCTGTTTTCTTTATATTTTGGTTAGGTCAGGGTGTGACTAGGGTGGATACGCTAGTTTTTGTATTGTCTAGGGGTTTTGTATTGTCTAGGGTTTTTGTATGTCTAGGGTTTTGTAGGTCTATGTATTTGTATGTTTATGGTGGCCTGATATGGTTCCCAATCAGTGGCAGCTGTTTATCGTTGTCTCTGATTGGGGATCGTATTTAGGTAGCCATTTCCCTTTGGTGTTTGTGGGTTCTTATTCTATGTTTAGTTGCCTGTCTGCACTATTTCATATAGCTTCACGTTTCATTCGTTTTGTTGTTTTGTTAGTTTGTTCAGTGTTCTTTCTTTAATAAAGAAGAATGTACGCATACCACGCTGCACCTTGGTCCGATTCATATGACGAACGTTACACACAAGCACTTCGCTATACCTGTAATAACATCTGCTAAATATGTGTATGTGACCTGTAAAATTTTATTTTATTTACACTGAACAAAAATATAAACGTAACATGTAACAATTTTACATTTCATATAGGGAAATCAGTCAATTTAAATAAATAAATTAGGCCCTAATCTATGGATTTCACATGACTGGGGTTACAGTTATGCATCTGTTGGTCACAGATACCTTTAAAAAAAAAAGCAGAGGCCTGGATCAGAAAACCAGTCAGTATCTGGTGTGACCACCATTTGCCTTATGCATCGTGACACATCTCCTTTACATAGAGTTGATCAGACTGTTGACTGTGGCCTTTGGAATGTTGTCCCACTCCTCTTCAATGGCTGTGCAAAGTTGCTGGATATTGGCGGTAACTGCATACTGTCGTACAAGTCGATCCAGAGCATCCTAAAAATGCTCAATGAAAGACATGCCTGGTGAGTATGCAGGCCATGGAAGAACTGGGACATGTTCAGCTTCCAGGAATTGTGTACAGATCCTTTCGACATGGGGCTGTGCATTATCATGCTGAAACATGAAGTGATGGCGGCGGATGAATGGGCCTTAGGATCTCATCACGGTATTTCTGTGCATTTAAATTGCCATCGATAAAATTCAATTGTGTTCATTGTCCGTAGCTTATGCCTGCCCATACTATAACCCCACCACCACCCTGGGGCACTCTGTTCACAGTGTTGATGTCAGAAAACCGCTCGCACACACAATGCTGTCTGCCAACTGCCTGGTACAGTTGAAACCAGGATTCATCCATAAAGAGCACACAATGAGCATTTGCCCATTGAAGTCGGTCACGACGCCAAACTGCAGTCAGGTCAAGACCCTGGTGAGGATGACGTGCATGCAGATGATCTTCCTTGAGACGGTTTCTTATAGTTTGTGCAGAAATACTTTGGTTGTGCAAACCCACAGTTTCATCAGCTGTCCTGGTGGATGGTCTCAGACGATCCCGCAGGTGAAGAAGCCGGATGTGGAGTTCCTGGACTGGCATGGCTACACATGGTCTACGGTTATGAGTCCGGTTGGACGTACTGCCAAATTCTCTAAAACGGCGTCTGGGGCCCGGAAGACGGCTGCTATTCACTGCAGCCCCATCTAGCACCCAAACGATCCAGTTTATAATACTGTATAATGTAGTCACTGAAGCAGTGGAGGCTGAGAGTGAGGCTCATCTCCCTAAGGCCTTTTACAGGCCTGCTGAAATCCAGGGGCGAGGGCCTTTTGATGGCACGCTCAACCTGGTCGAACTCTGAGGTCACTTCCTGGCTCTTTGGCCAATCAGTGGTGTTGACAGGATGGAGGTCCCAGACCGATGAGTTGTGCGCTGAAGGCTCCTCCAGGGCCGAGCTCCACCACGTTCCACACAGGGACTTGTCAAAGGCAGAGAGAGGACCCCAAAGCTGATAGGACATATATGAATCCATCCTTTGACAGACGAAGGCACACACAACATTACCTGTCAGCTATGGTAGTTTACAGACTGGAGCTAAAGTTATGGATAAATGGCAAATCTGTTGAAGCTCTAATTTATGATCAAAATAGCCTAACTCAATATCTGTTTCCTTGAAATTAGACTGAAATCCTTCAAATGGTTTCCACAAAATTGCAGTGAGTCTTTTCTCTTTGGTAGCAAAGTAGAACTGTTGGATATCTGTAGAATGTAGTTTCTGGTCCACTCTTAGAATGTAGAATGTTTAGTTTTGGTATACGTTGTTTGTGACAACACATTCTAGGATGATTTTAGTTTGAATTCAAATTCTCTGTTTTCTTTTGATTACTGCATGTTGTCATGATGTTGGGATACCTTTATGACATCACCACACTGTCTCTGTTTTGTGCTCCAAACCCCTGCTTTGTATGCATCAAGGGGCAAGAGGCACTGCAGGACATGAGGAAAGTAACACATTAATTAGCATTGGAATACAGCGCACATCTTCTTAACATTCCATTGCATCAGTGGCACCGCTGCTACTCTCTGTCACCACTGCTAATCTCTGTTGTTATCATCTAGGCATAACTCTACCTACATGTACATATTACCTCAATTACCGCGACTAACCGGTGCCCCCGCACATTGACTCTGTACCGGTACCCCCGTATACAGTCTCACTAGTGTTATTTTACTGCTGCTCGTTAATTACTTGTTACTTTTATTTCTTAATCTTAGTCGTTTATTTTTAATTTTTAAACTCCGTCGTTGGTTAGGGGCTCGTAAGTAAGCATTTCACTGTAAGGTCAACACTTGTTCTATTCGGCGCATGTGACTAATAACATTTGATTTGATTGTCCACACTGGTTAATGTGGAAGGATGAGTTCCAAAGGTTATTCAATGCTGCCACCGTGTGGATAAAAGGGTTGAGTGCTCTCTGTCAACAAATACTGAAAGTGGTCACTGACACAATACAATACACATGTAGAACAATTGCAATTAAAATTATACCGATTTTTTTCACCTAACATTATACTGAAGTAAAGGGTTCTGGCACACTACAGCCCAAGGGAAGCTGTGGCACCATTGTCATAGGCAAAGCAGACTATAGGGTTTTCTGTCATCCCCCAGGGATGCTGGCTCATGTTGACTCCAATGCTCCCACAGTTGTGTCAAGTTGGCTGGATGTCCTTTGGGTGGTGGACCATTCTTGACACGCAAAGGAAACTGTTTAGCGTGAAAACCCCAGCAGCGTTGCAGTTCTTGACACAAACTGGTGGCACCTACTACCATACCCTGTTCAAAGGCACTTACATATTTTGTCTTGGCCATTCACCCTCTGAATGTCACACATACACAATCCATGTCACAATTGTCTCAAGGCTTAAAAATTCTTCTTTAACCTGTCTCCTTACATGGAAAAGAATGATCTGATTACAGCCAATCAGCATGCTTATCGCAAAAACCATTCCACTACCACTGCAATGGTTGACATGACTGACCAGTGGCTCAATGCTATGGATAATGGCACGTTTGTGGGTGTACTATTTTTAGATTTTAGTGCAGCATTTGATTTAGTGGATCATTAAATAATTTTGACAAAATGAATGCATTATGGTTTTAAGGAGGTAGCATTGAATTGGGTACAGTCATATCTAACTGACAGGAAACATTCCACCTATATCAATGGTTCATTTTCTTCCCCTCATGTGTTAAACTGTGGAATACCGCAGGGCAGCTGCCTTGGGCCACTTCTTTATTTAATATATACCAACGATCTTCCCTATGCCTTAGCTGAAACTCAAGCTACTATATTTGCAGATGATACTACAATTTATGCAGCAAGACAATCGGTTCAATAGGTACAGCAAGCTTTACAAGGAGATTTGGAGAATATCAGGGAGTGGGTTTGCCAAAACAAACTTGTTTTAAACTCCAAGAAAACCAAAGTTATGTTGGTCTGTTCAACTAGGAAAAGGCCAAAACAGCATGGGAGACAATTAAGTATGGGAGGAGTACAAATTGAAGAAGTGGCAGAAACCAAACTATTGGGAGTGCAGCTAGACAACTGCTTATCATGGTCGTCTCAAATAACTAATCTATGTAAAAAAAAAAATTAAAACAGCATGCATAATCAGAAGGATAGCTAAATATTTACCAGGAAAAATTATTCAGCAAATAACACAAGCATTAATTGAGAGTCAGGTGAACTACTGTTCTGTGGTCTGGGGAAATGCATCATCAAGTGAAGTTAGGAGGCTGCAGATTGCACAGAACAAAGCAGCAAGGATTGTTTTAAGGTGGAGATATGGTTCTTCTGTTGCAGTCATGCGCAGTATTCTTGGTTGGTCATCAATCGACAAGATAATTGAAAAAAACATGCTTATTTTATTTCCTAATATACATCATTTAAAACGGCCAAGTTCTATTCACAACGGTATTCAGTTGGTAAGAGACAGACATTCCATAAATACTAGGAATAGATTGTCCACCATCTATGCGTTATCCAGACAGAAAAGAGAAATAGGCAAAAGAACATTTTGATTTAGAGCAATAAAGAAATTGAATAAATTAACTGAGCAAACTAGAAACCTTTCAATATATAAATTTAAACATTATTTTAAAACGATTTAAATATAATACATAGACATATTGTGGAACTATAGTTGATGAAGAATCAATATTTTTTAGATTGAGTATTTATTGGGTCATTATGTTAGTATATTATGTATGTTTGTATTATATGTGAAAATGTGTTCGCATTATAAATTGTATTTTAATGTTTAAGGACTCTTGGAAGATTAGTCCAAATGGGGACTAAAAGAGATCCAAATAAAATCAAGCAAAAAATCAAACCTCCCCTTCATCTACACTGATTGAAGTGGATTTAACAAGTGGCATCAATAAGGGATCATAGCTTTCACCTGGACTCACCTGGTCAGTCTGTCCTGGAAAGAGCAGGTGTTCTTAATGTTTTGTACACTCAGTGTGTGTAATCATGTATATCAATTGATATAAAGGGGGTATTTCAATTGCATATCATGACTGCTTGTGAGAACTGTTATCCCATGTTAATAAGGAAGCTTTATGAGATTGGGTTCATGTAAAATGTTGCTGTAGCATTAGGTAGTATCGGATGATTTACTTGTGTCTTAGTGGCAGTTAAAGTACAAGTTGAAACAGATATAAACTGTCCTGTGGGTGAGATGTTAAAACGAGGTCCTGACTCTCTCACTACAGACCCCAATGGAAAGGACATTTCCGCATTTAACCCAACCCCTCTGAATCAGGCATTGGTCACAAGAGCAGTAATGGTGAATGAGAATGTGTCCACACACACGATCAATTTACTGAATGTTTCTGCCTTCTTTGGGTGTAGTTACAGCACTATTACATAAACATTTCCCAAACATAAAAATATTTACAAGCAGAGCACTACCAGAGCAGAGTGCATACTCAGCCTATGTGCCCTTGGGAGTGTATATCACTTTGTACCCCACTCCCTCTATCCTGTAGTATACTATCTAGTCTAGTGTGTCGAGGGCTTGCACTGTCATACAGCGAGGAAGGAAAATCAATACATTATTATCTCAGCTGGCTTGTCTAAGCGATAAACCGAGCCACTACTTACAGCAGGCTTTAATACGAATCTTCCACCCCAGGCGTTAATGGCACCATAATATACCTCCTCTGTCCGACACTGAATGCTTTACAGCTATATGCTTTGCTGCTTTTGACCACCAGGTGGTGCTTCAGAGCAAGGTTGATTAAAGCTGCATTGATACCGTAAGGTAAGGATCATCAACTATATGTAGATTGACCCGCGGGTCGATTTTGTCTTGAGCTGATGGTCGGGGGGCCAGAACATAATTACAGACAATTTTATAGATTGAAAATTGACCGCAAGAAGTCCAAATAAATATAATATTTGACAAAAACATTATCATTTCAAACCATGCTTACGTTTGTATTCAATCAAGTATACATTATGCGTGGGAATACTTGGAACAGATTGACAAAGCTGTTATCAGTGTTTTTACAGTATTTTATGTACAACAATTAAAAATCAATTTTCCTCATAAAACTTGGTGGGCCAAATAAAATAAACAGACATGCAGACACACAGTAGCAGATCTAATTAAAAGATGCTTCCTCACCATCTTCCTCTGCTTCAGTCCTCTCTCTCCCCTCTCCCTCTCTCCCTCTCTCCCTCTCTCTTTCTACTCCAAATGCTGTAATGACTTGGTTCCCAGTTCTTTCAAGAGCTGTGTTTTACGAGTGGCGACCATTCTGGTGGAGGGAGGGAGACACCCTCTGTCTAATGTTACCATGGTCACAGAGTTCTTTTGTCAGCTGCTAGGAGCCATGTCATCTACCCTGAAACATTTCAGACAGTGCTGATTATTAAGACGTGTGTAGCTAGAGCACATAACCTCAAAATATAGTAATGTCAGCTTATCCCCAACACTTTTTGGACTCCACCACCCTTATGGGATAAGGTTAAGACTTAGGGAGGGAAAGCTGTTTCCCAATGTCTTCTGTTTCGGGACATAGCTACAAATCCCAGCATCCCAGTGCAGCAAACAGAACATGGACTCTGGTTGTAATGACAGAGACATACACCAGAGGGCGCCCCAACTCTCACATCCCAAACCATTGATCCTGCCCTCTTGTTCTGCTGGAGGGAAGGAGGAGAAGAGATGTAGCAGGAGGATGGCTAATTAAACAAGTGCAGCCAAGAGAGGGACTGGTAGAGCAGAAAAGATGATGAGCCACACACACGCACGCACGCACGCACGCACGCACGCACGCACGGACGCACGCACGCACGCACACACACACACACACACACACACACACACACACACACACACACACACACACACACACACACACACACACACACACACACACACACACACACACACACACACACACACACACACACACACACACACACACACACACACACACACACACACACACACACGTATAACTAACCTTCTGGGGACACACAATTCAGTCCCATTCAAAATCCTATTTTACCTAACCCCTAACCCTAAACCTAACCCTAACTTTAACACTAACCTTAACCCTAAACCTAATTCTAGCCCCAACACTAATTCTAACCTTAACCCTAAACCCCCTTGAAATAGCATTTGACCTTTGGGGGGACCAACAAAGTTTATTTTTTTCATCCCACAAGTAAAGTTAAACACACACACACACACACACACACACACACACACACACACACACACACACACACACGCACACACACACACACACACACACACACACACACACACACACACACACACACACACACACACACACACACACACACACACACACACACACACACACACACACACACACACACACACACACACACACACACACACACACACACACACACACACACACACACACACACACACACACACACACAGTCCCTTCTTCTCTTTCCTGTTTTCCTACTCCATTCCCTTCTTTCCTCCTCGACTTCTCTCTTTCTCCTTCTCACATCCCCCCTCCTCCTCCGCTCTCTCGCTCCCTCCATCTCTCCTGCAGCGCCCGCTCTCCGCTGTGACAGGCGGTTGTAATATCTCCCCGGCCCATCTGTGCACGGCTCTCTCTTACATTCCCCCACTGCTAGAGCAAAGGGCTTTCTGATGATCAACCCTGCCTTTTTAATATGCTTCTTCATCACCAGCTGCACCGAGCCAACGCACCCAGGCACTGATGTATGCCCTCTCTCTACCCCTCTCTCTATCCCTCTCTCCTTTTCTCGCTCCCTATTTCACACTCTCCCTCTCGTTCCCTCACTCTCCCTTTCACCCTCTCCTGCTCTTTTTCACTGAGACCGAGAGAGTTCACGCAGAGTACATACATTGACAACGTTAGTTTGGGAGCATACGGTTTGCACTTCGTGACTACTAGTCACCCCCTCCCAACGCCCCCACACACACACTCTCCCCTGCTGCACTTAAAACTACTCCATCTGGCCCCTATGGTCCCTCACTTCCTCTTCTCTTCACCCCCCTTCTCCTCTTTCCCTATCCTCCATGTTAACCCCCCACTGTGTTCCAGCCCAAGCCAGCCCATTCCAGGGGGAGTACCGTGGCCCCATGCCTCATCCTAACCCATTACCCATCATCCCCGCTCAATTGAACTTATTTTGACTCCGTCGCTATGGTCAATACTTCTGATCGGCGTGACGTTTAAACTGCCATCTGTAAGCCGGGGGGGGGGGGGGGGGGGGGGGGGGTTGACGGAGAGGAGGAGGAGTTCAAGGAATGTCAAGGGGGAGGTGGGGATGGCGTTAGGAAACAACACAACAAGAGGAGAAGGCAAGGAATATTGACGTGTGGAGATGTTATGTCGTATGTTAGAGGGTTAATGTTCTGTGATGATGAATATGGCTGGAGTTCGAAGCTGGGAGCAGTCAGAGGGAGTGAACCACTATAAATGAATGTAAATGGATGCATCATCTGAAGAGCAAGAAAACATAAACCTCCTTAGAAATTCCCTAGCTTCTCTTTATTTAAAGGGCTTTAGGGGAGGTTAAGCAAAAGTATGTTTTTGGATGAACTTTGGTTCGTCTTCTTCATTCAAGCTTCATGTTGATCATGTAACTGAATTCTGACCTTGGACTCTTGACCTATAGGGCTGTATGGGGTATCAGTGAGGCTTTGGGGTGAATGGGATTCTGGCTTTACGTACATTTCCTCTTTCTCTGGTGTTTCTCAAACTGAGCCGTGTGGCTTAGCACAGCATGGCATGACAAGAATGGCTTTCAACTCAAACACAGACTGACACACACTTGAATACTCTCAAATACAGTTACAGTGCCTTCCGAATGTATTCAGACCCTTTTACTTTTGACATATTTTGTTAAGTTACAGCCTTATTCTAAAATAGATTAAATAAAACATTTTCCTCAGCAATCTACACACGATACCACTTAATGACAAAGTGAAAACAGGTTCTTAGAATTTTTTTCAAATGTATTACAAATAAAAAACAGAAATACCTTATTCACATAAGTATTCAGACCCTTTTCTATGAGACTCGAAATTGAGCTCAGATGCATCCTGTTTCCATTGATCATCCTTTAGATGTTTCTACAACTTGACTGAAATCCACCTTTGGTAAAGGTTTCAATTGATTGGACATGATTTGAAAAGGCACACACCTGTCTATATAAGATCCCACAGTTGACAGTGTATGTCAGAGCAAAAACCAAGACATGAGGTCGAAGAAATTGTCTGTAGAGCTCCGAGACAGGATTTTGTAGAGGTACAGATCTGGGGAAGGGTACCAAAACATTTATGCAGCATTGAAGGTCCCCAAGAACACAGTGGCCTCCATCATTCTTAAATGGAAGAAGTTTGGAACCACCAAGACTCTTCCTAGAGCTGGCCGCCGGCCAAACAGAGCAATCGGGGGAGAAGGGCCTTGTTCAGGGAGGTGACCAAGAACCCGATGGTCACTCTGACAGAGCTCTAGAGTTCCTCTGTGGAGATGGGAGAACCTTCCAGAAGGACAACCATCTCTGCAGCACTCCACCAATGAGGCCTTTATGGTAGAGTGGCCAGACGGAAGCCACTCCTCAGTAAAAGGCACATGACAGCCCTCTTGGAGTTTGCCAAAATGCATCGAAAGACTCTCAGACCATGAGAAACAAGATTCTCTGGTCTGATGAAACCAAGATTGAACTTTTTGGCCTGAATGCCAAGCATTACGTCTGGAGGAAACCTGGCATTATCCCATGGTGAAGCATGGTGGTGGCAGCATCATGCTGTGGGGATGTTTTTCAGCGACAGGAACTGGGAGGCTAGTCAGGATCGAGGCAAAGATGAACGGAGCAAAGTTCAGAGAAGTCCTTGATGAAAACCTGCTCCAGAGCGCTCAGGACCTCAGACCGGAGTGAAGGTTCACCTTCCAACAGGACAATGACCCTAAGCACACACTCAAGACAACGCAGGAGTGGCTTCGGGACAAGTCTCTGAATGTCCTTGAGTGGCCCAGCCAGAGCCCGGACTTGAACCCAAACATCTCTGGAGAGACCTGAAAATAGCTGTGCAGCAACACTCCCCATCCAACCTGACAGAGCTTGAGAGGATCTGCAGAGAAGAATGGGAGAAACTCCCCAAATACAGGTGTGCCAAGCTTGTAGCGTCATAACAAAGAAGACTCAAGGCTGTAATCACTGCCAAAGGTGCTTCAACAAAGTACTGAGTAAAGGGTCTGAATACTTATGTAAATGTGATATTTCAGTAAATTTTTTATACACTTGCTAAAATAAAAATAAAAACTGTTTTTCCTTTGTCATTATGGGGTATTGTGTGTAGATTGATAAGGGAAAAAATCATTTTAATCCATTTTAGAATAAAGTTGTAATGTAACAAAATGTGGAAAAAGTAAAGCGGTCGGACTAGTTTCTGAATGCACTGTATAAACAGTGTGCTATATATACGTAGATCATCATTACATACAAACATACCCTTTATTACACACGGTCACACAATGTACCCATAAGCAACCAAATTCAAATCAATCTTAACATTCACTCTGCTCTCCCACTGAACTAGCCCAGACTACAAAGGTCTTATTCTGATGTGATCGAGACAGATCCATCCCATCAACCAGCCCTCACATCTCCCAGCACCATACATCAGAGTGAGAACCACTGCCATGGCATGTCAGACCGTGGTAAATCACCTCTCTCTCAGTGTAAATCAGGGTAAATATGTGGGAATCACAGTAAGTCTCCCCAACCCCCCCCCCCACCCCCCCCCCCCCCCCCCCCCCCCCCGCTATGGCAGAACACTCTCTCTTAGAACAGTGAGGGGCTCTCCATCTCCCAGACGCCACGGGAACCAACCCGTATCACTAGCGTGACTCCATTTTGGGGTGGATGGAGGGAGAGGGGGAAGGAGAGAGGGAGGGTAGTGGGGATGAGGAATGTGGAAGGGGGAATAATGCATGGAGGAGATAAGAGGAGAATGAGAACAAGTGGAGCGAGGCGAGAGCGAGAGCAAGGGAGGGAGATTGGGCATTTGTTTCATCAGCGGAGGGAGTAGAGAGCAGTGCAGCGCAGAACCACAAGGGCGCCTCATTTTTCTTGCCGACCTCGCAGCGACCCCTCCGCTGGTGGGGTGAAAGGCAGGTGGGAAGACAGGGAGAGATGGAATGGGATGTAGAAAGAGAGAAAGAGGGAAGGATCCATACATGTATCGAAGAAATCAAGGGATGGGTGGGGGGGGGCAGAAGGAGGGGGAGGTTTGGGGTACTGGTCGCCTAGACAACGCCTATAGTGGTGGACCTGTGATGTCATGTGTTTACCGCCGAGGGGGTGCGTTGGCACTGGCAGTGTAAGCGCTGTGATTCGGTAACCAATGGTGTGTTTGTGTGTGTGTGTGTGTGAGGTTGAAGAGGTGGATGATGGTGAGGGATGATGTCACTTATCACAGGGCGACTGTCACCCTCCATAATTTCTCTCTAATGTCACTCATCTCTCTCATCTTTCTTTCTCTCTCCTTTCTTTTGCCTGTCTTTACTCAGTCCCTTCTGCCCTCATTCATTCTCATTTCCTTTCCTTTCGTCTTTTGTCCTCTTCTCTTGGCATTCGCTACATTGAGCCTCTTCCCTCTCTCCTATCCTCCATCTTGTTCGATCTCGATCGTTCAGGCTGTTGTACAGTATGGGGGCTCGTTCGGTACCTCTGAACACACACACACACATACACACGGAGCAGTTGGTTGCTAACAGTAGCGCCGCGCTGCATTGCGCTGCCTGCCCCCAGGGCTGGGTTGTGATGGAGAATGGAAAGTCTGTCTTTGCCCTGCCGTTGAACCCACAGCCTGCATCTCCCTCCTTTTCCTCTCTCTCTCTCCCCTTCTCACTCTCTTTCTGACACACACACATACTAGCTTGCTAACAGCCCTTATTTGCACAAAATAACGAAATGCATCCCTTTTTCATGCAAACTCAGTGAGACCTCTAAACATGATCCACGGCCACAATATCCTAACATCTAGGTTTTACAATATCTGTGTTTCCTCGGCTAACAAGGAGGTTGTGTGCTGTCCATGTGATGCTTTCACCTTTGACACCACACCTCAAATAGCTTTCTGGAGGGCTAATTTGATTTGGCACCCTCAACCTTGGTAAGCACAGCAACTTTACTTCCCAAGGAAACGGCGGCGGCCATTTTCAAGCCTCTGTGCGACCGTCTGGTGACCTCTCCGCCGATGCCCCCTGAATGGAGGAGGGGTGAAGGCCGGGTCACGGCACGTTGCCCAGTTCTCTGAGGGGATAGCGCCCTCCTCTGGAGGAGTCTGATCATGATGAGGAACACTCAGGTCAGCAGGTTAGATGGAGACTAAGCCTAATGGCAGTCATGAATACAGTGACAAAACATCACAGGAGAGGACACAGTAATGCCTCAACAAAAGCCTCCCTTTCCCACTCTCATTCTTCCTCCTCCCTCTGGGCATACCCTCCCTCCCTCTCTCCTGCCTACTGAGCAGGCATTACGGATGGCCCCTTAGCCCTAATAGCCGTATAAAGTGGACGTGAGTGCGCTGCCGAGTGTCTGTAATGATGTCTGTTTACGCTGCCCCCCCCCGCCATTTGTAATGATTAGGCCCTGGATGGATGGGGCCGCATGCCTTCGTGACTGACCAACGCTTCAGGAAGGGAAGAGGAGGGGGAAGTGTACGGGGATGGGAGGGGTGGTGGGTACTATGTCCAGGAGGAGGGGGGGAGGGGATGTTCGGACAATGAGACGCTGTAGTTGACCTGCAGGTGAACCCGGACTAACCCGACCGGTGGAGGAGCTGACCGTTAGATGATCGCTGTCCCCGCGATGACCCCGCGACCCCAGACTGAAACCCCGTCACCATGGCCAATGGTTGACCCCTCAAAGTGGACGTTTGGAGTTGTGGTCGTCTACTAGGGGACACAAAGGCCACAGGGTGGGTCTCCACTGGACACGGAGATAGAGTAAGAGAAAAGCACAGAAAGAGAGAGTGAAGTTCGAGACAAAGGAGTCAGGCCAGAGGTGAAAGGTCAGAGCATGGTTTTTTACTCTGTCCATTCTTTGAGTCAGTGTGAGGGAGGGAGAGATGGGCTGACCTCCTGCTGGACCATAAGTTGGGGTTGACCTTTGACCCCTGGACTTCCCCTGACTGAGGGCGTCTCATTGGCCCACATTGGCACAATAAGGTAGGCTCTTTCCTGTCAAGGCTATGGCTCCTGAGTGGCGCAGCAGTCTAAGGCACTGCATCTCAGTGCTAGAGGTGTCACTACAGACCCTGGTTCGATTCAAGGCTGTATCAGTGTTTGATTCTGGCTGTGATTGGGTGCCACCATAGGGTGGCGCACAATTGGCCCAGCATTGTTAGGGTTTGGCCGGATTAGGCTGTCATTGTACATAATAATTTGTTTTTAACTGACTTGCCTGGTTAAAATAAAATAAATAAGAGTCTGTTTCGGAGTTTTTTTTGGAGGAGTGGGCACAAAGACTGGAGCCAGGAGTTTGAACCTCCTGAACCTAATCATGACACTGAAGTGTGTGTGTGTGTGTGTGTGTGTGTGTGTGTGTGTGTGTGTGTGTGTGTGTGTGTGTGTGTGTGTGTGTGTGTGTGTGTGTGTGTGTGTGTGTGTGTGTGTGTGTGTGTGTGTGTGTGTGTGTGTGTGCGTCACGGTAAACTGATTAATGCCAATGCAATGCACACCATAATAATATCACCATGGAGTGTAGCCTCATATAAAATCAGCATACCGTTACAGTGAAAGATCAGTGAGCAGCGCTGCATGCTATACACACTGAGAGCCCCACGTCACATACTACTGCTGCTAAAACAGAGCCAGCATGATGCGCCATCAGGGAAAGGCATTGCATGGCCACTGAAGAACGGTCATTGGCTGACAGGCTACAGTAGTGTTGCATGATAATTGGAACAAAGAACAGTTACATAGCAACAAGGACATACCAGAGTGAAAGAGACACAAGTCAATGTGAGGTTTCCTGTCTTGTCATTTTGCATTCAGTCATGATGGGCTCAGTGTTCCTTTGCCCATTTGGACCATTTGACCTCACAAGGGGTCAGACTATGTATAAAGACCAGAGAAAATAATGACTAGCGAAACGAAGCAGTCACAGTTCAGATGAACCCACTTCTGTTTCCTAAAGGACCTAGAGTATACGGGTGTAGCGATGGAAGGCAGTGCCTGGGTTTGGCCCCTAGGTGTCAGCAGTGACTGTTAGAGACAATGGAGTTGGAGTGTTGTTCCTGACTCTCAGTACCACATATATGACTCACATTGAAGCCCACTTTCATTCACTCTCAATCTGATTTAATCCAACAATGATCCTCTCATACGCTTCCACAGGAACCATTCTTAGTCACTTCGTCATTTCTCTACATGAATAAGAATATAGACTGTTTTGAATTGTTTTGCTGTTGTTTTCTTCCAAAAGAGAAAGGAAAATATCAAAGCTTTTCTCAACATATTCTGTGTTTGTTGACCTTCACCGTATTGGTCCCTAACCTCACCACCTCCATTTTGACTTCACCCTGCTGCAACCAACCAATGAGGAGTGGCCGGGGGCCTGGGCTCTGCCTGTGGCACCGTTGCCCGGGCAACCTGTCGCCGAGCGACCGAGGGGCAGTTGGCCAGGCATCTAATGAGCGGAGCAACGTCCTGCCAGGAGAGCGCCAGAGAGATTTACTGTCTATTACACACCAGCTAGCACACAGCTAATATCTGCTGTTACACTCCCTGCTCACTTGTGGCAGCCATTTTAATCAGAATGTCCACCACACATCAGAGGTAGTGACTCGACAACAGAAAAGTCTGACATTTATTCTTGATCAGTATCACATATGTCTATTCTGAAGATCACACTGACGTTAAGTGGGATCTTCAGAGGGTGTGTATATTTTAGTGTGATGGTCTCGCCTCAGCCAATAGACACAGCTAAAAGACGGGATCTTCCCTACGGTAAATGCAGAGCAGCGTGAAACACACTGTAAATGATGTGTGTACGTGGGGACTTCCAGTAACTGAGTTAAAGCCTGAGGGATCCAACATGGCGGCTTTATATGGATCGATGGGCCTGATGGATCGACTCACAGGACAGCCACTGAAGGGACACCCAATCCTGCTGGGAGAGAGGGAGAAAAGAGGAAGGCATGGGGGAGAAGAGAGGTTTTAATGGCAACACAGCTTCTGCCATGTCCCTTGAATGTGTATTTATCTGAAATTGGCGTATTCGCCCAACGTTGGTAGCTTTCAAAATGGTGGTGGGGAGGGTGGGTAGAGAGAATAGAGGGGCCAAACCAGGGAGCCGTTTCAGGGGGAAAGAAAGGCAGTCTTATGGGGACCTCTGTAAAATCTGCACCTGGGAAGGCCAAGATCCCTCCGCTCGTAAATCTGGCCCGTGGGAACGCTGGAATGCGGACTGTCGGTTGGCCTGCCCCTCTGAGGAGGAACCTTTCAGTCCCACATGCATAAATTAGAACCCTGACACCTCAGAGGTGCCAATGGCGTGGCAGGGGGAACTTGTGTATGAAAGAAGCGTTCTTCAGTTCCGCCTTCTTCACGGAGGTGACCTGCCAGTCAAATGTGGAGCTACTGTAGATGCTCATTGGTGGAAAGAGAGGCTTGGCTTTTCTCACAGAATTCTGATTAGCTGGTGTGTTGTAGATCTGTGTATCCAGGGAATGCAATGTGCTTTTAAAAGTTGTTACATTTCGATTGTATTGAGAAGGGACAACCTTTTTGTCAAATGTAACTTGAATTTATGACAGGGAGTCTACACACCGTAAGACAACTTTCCCCTTCTATCCCATGGAGCCAGAGGAGATGAGAAGCTATTCTACTTCACCACCTGAGAACTCGCTCCTTACTTCTAATTAGAAATGGAAATCATAAACATCCCTCCTCCCCCTGCCCCCTCTCTCAAAATGTCAGAGGGAGGGCGAGGCAGGGGTGGCAGGGTTGCGGAGCGGGGCGGGCGTAAAGATGCCAGATGGATGGTGGCATTAGACACTATTTCATGTTTCACTGTGCTGGGTGCTGGAGGAGAGGGGGAGTGTGAGGGTGGTGTGTGTGTGAGAGAGAGAGAGAGAGAGAGAGAGAGAGAGAGAGAGAGAGAGAGAGAGAGCAGTGTGTGTGTGTGTGTGTGTGTGTGTGTGTGTGTGTGTGTGTGTGTGTGTGTGTGTGTGTGTGTGTGTGTGTGTGTGTGTGTGTGTGTGTGTGTGTGTGTGTGTGTGTGTGTGTGTGTGTGTGTGTGTGTGTGTGTGTGTGTGTGTGTGTGTGTGTGCGTGCGCGTGCGTGCTGTAGCAGCGGTGTCTGCACGCAGCGTGAGATTAATTCAGCCAAATTAATTGGGCCGAGATTGAAAATGAGAACGAGTCGCAGCTGAGCCCCAGCATCCCTCCCTCCCCTCCTTTTTACACTTATTTGCTCTGTTATTTATTTAGCTGTAAGGGAAAATCTCGCACGCACTCTCACATGCACACAAAAACAATTATAGACATACTACACATACGTCAAGCATGCTTATGTACAGAGGAATGCCTCCACCCACCACAGCTCAGTGCTGGAGCTGAATTCGTTTTTTCCTTCTAAACGTGCTTTTGGAGGATTCTGTGCTGTTGCTGAGAGGAGAAGAGAACATGCCATCTGGAGAGAGAGAGAAATGGAGAGAGGGAGAGGTGGGAAGAGAGCAAGAGAAGCAGAGAAAGAGAGAGAAGGAGAGGGAGAGAAAGAGAGAGACAGGTGGGGAGGAAGTCAGGGAGAGAGGGAGAGAAATAGGAAATAGGAGGTAGGAATCAGTGACAGTCACTCCCACACACATCTCGGTGAACCTGCCTGTGAGACCTGACATGACACGTCTTTAGCCACCTGCCAGCGGTGTAGCGACACAACTTGACACTATCAGTGACCCGTTGACACTATCAGTGACCCAGCTGTCAGACAGGGTTTCAGTGGGAACACAATACTTACACGACACCACAGTAATGCTTAGTGACAGAACACTATTTCAGGGGCAGGTGGTAGGGTAGTATGCCTACTCATGTCAGGGCAGTATTTCAGCGACACAGGAGTGGCTTAGTCCTACTAAAAGTCTGGGGAGGAATGGGGGGGTAGTAATGGCAGTAAAGTATGTTGACAGGTACTCGGTTTGAGTGACGTGTGATTGAGTGTTTACTGTGATTGAGAAGGTCATGTGTTAGTGAGAAGACAGTTGCGTATGTGTGTGCGTGTCATTTTTTTGTGAAAAGACAAGGCTTTAGAACCAAGACAGAAATAGAGTGACAGGGTGGGGTTTTAGAGACATTACTGGACAATGGATAGGTGACAGTAAATAATGTTAAGAGTATATTACCCTAAGGGGTACGAGTAATGCAGTCGGGGGTATGCCAAATAAAAATGTTATTCAGTGAAATAACAACACAATGTCAAATACAGGTGTGCTAGTCAAATAATTAACATCCAATCACATTAACCGTTACTCTCTCGTGGGAATTCCACTAACGGTCTGTATGGAGCCAAACTGTAGCTGCTGCTAAAGTTGGTATCTGTACTGATGGCGCAAAAGCCATGACAGGGAGACATAGTGGAGTGGTAACGCACGTGCAAGCAGTTGCTCCCGACGCCACTTGGGTACACTGCAGCATCCACGAGAGGCTCCTGCTGCCAAGGGAATGCCTGACAGCTTGAAAGATGTTTTGAACACTACAGTGAAAATGGTTCACTTTGTTCAAGCAAGGCCCCTGAACTCTCGTGTATTTTCTGCATTATGCAATGATATGGGCAGCGACCACGCAATGCTTTTACAACATACAGAAGTGCGCTGGTTATCAAGGGGCAAAGTATTGACACGTTTTGAATTGAGACGAGCTTAAAGTTTTCTTTACTGACCATAATTTTCACTTGTCAAATCAAATCAAAGTTTATTTGTCACGTGCGCTGAATAAAACAGGTGTAGTAGACCTTACAGTGAAATGCTTACTTACAGGCTCTAACCAATAGTGCAAAAAAGGTATTAGGTGAACAATAGGTAGGTAAAGAAATAAAACAACAGTAAAAAGACAGGCTATATGCAATAGCAAGGCTATAAAAGTAGCGAGGCTACATACAGACACCGGTTAGTCAGGCTGATTGAGGTAGTATGTACATGTAGATATGGTTAAAGTGACTATGCATATATGATGAACAGAGAGTAGCAGTAGCGTAAAAGAGGGGTTGGTGAGCGGGACACAATGCAGATAGCCCGGTTAGCCAATGTGCTGGAGCAGTGGTTGGTCGGCCCAATTGAGGTAGTATGTACATGAATGTATAGTTAAAGTGACTATACATATATGATAAACAGAGAGTAGCAGCAGCGTAAAATGAGGGGTTGGGGTGGGGGGGGCACACAATGCAAATAGTCCGGGTAACCATTTGATTACCTGTTCAGGAGTCTTATGGCTTGGGGGTAAAAACTGTTGAGAAGCATTTTTGTCCTAGACTTGGCACTCCGGTACTACTCGCCATGCGGTAGTAGAGAGAACAGTCTATGACTGGGGTGGCTGGGGTCTTTGACAATTTTTGGGGCCTTCCTCTGACACCGCCTGGTGTAGAGGTCCTGGATGGCAGGCAGCTTAGCCCCAGTGATGTACTGGGCCGTACGCATTACCCTCTGTAGTGCCTTGCGGTCAGAGGCCGAGCAGTTGCCGTACCAGGCAGTGATGCAACCAGTCAGGATGCTCTCGATGTTGCAGCTGTAGAACCTTGTCTGACCGCTTGCATGATGACGAGTTTCTCACACGACTGGCCTATATGGGTGATGTTTTTCCTCCCCTGAATGATCTGAATCTAGGATTACAGGGACTCTCCGCAACTGTATTTAATGTGCGGGACAAAATCGAGGCTATGATTAAGAAGTTGGAGCTCTTCTCTGTCTGCATTAACAAGGACAACACACAGGTCTTTCCATCATTGTTGATTTTTTATGTGCAAATGAACTCAAGCTTACGGACAATGTCAAATGTGATATAGCAAAGCACCTGAGTGAGTTGGGTGCGCAATTACGCAGGTACTTTCCCGAAACAGATGACAAAAACAACTGGATTCGTTATCCCTTTCATGCCCTTCCTCCAGTCCACTTACCGATATCTGAACAAGAGAGCCTCATAGAAAATGCACCAAGCGGTTCTGTGAAAATTGAATTGAATCAGAAGCCACCGCCAGATTTCTGGATTCTAGCATGAAAACTAAATACAGGCACAGACTGTGTGTGGGGAATGATTTAAGACTGAGACTCTCTCCAATACAACCCTACATTGCAGAGTTATGTGCATCCTTTCAAGGACACCCTTCTCATTAACCTGTGGTGAGTTATTCAGAATTTTTGATGAACAAATAAGGTTTTATATGTAAGATGGTTAAATAAAGAGCAAAATTATTGATTATTACTATATTATTATTTGTGACCTGGTCTTATAAGAGCTTTTGTCACCTCCCACGAGCCAGGTTGTGACAAACTCACACTCATTCTTATAAATGTATCGTATAGTGTGTGTGGCAGGCTTACAATGATGGCAAAAAACAACATTTGAGAGTGCGCTGACCCTGGTGCTGGAGGGGGTACGTAACTGGAGGTTGAATGTTTGAAGGGGTACGGGACTATAAAAAGTTTGGGAACCACTGCCCTAAACAATATCTGGGACATAATTTGACTCATGTTTGAGTGACATGGTTAGGGTCTGCAACAAGTGACCAGACTATGTTTTACTGAGTATGTTCGGTCACATGGTCACGTCAGAGGAATGAATAGGCAAATTGTAGAACTGTGCACTTCACAATATCTGTGTGTGTGTGTGTGAGAGCGGGAGAGAAAGAGAGAGAGAGAGAAAGACAGAGGGTGTGTGTGTGTGTGTGTGTTCATTGGAGGGTGCTTTCTGAGAGAGGGGGAGGGAGGAGATGAGTAGAGTTACGAGCTCTCTTTCTCTCATTCTCTGGTTCTGTACCTTTAGTACAAAGTGACACACTGGGTCTCGGTCTCGCCTGAGTGAGCAACTCAATTATCTCCTTTAATACAGCCTTAGCCTCGTACACCGATCCCATTATGCCACAGCACTTCCCCGCCGGCGACCACACCGCGCCGTCTCTTAGCGACAAGTCACCAGACAACGCTCTCTCTCTCTTTCTTGTGTAGTTTCTCTTCAGAAGCACCGGGCGCATTCTGCTCATTTTAATGTGAAAAATGAACGGGCCTCATAGGCGTGCTGTACATGTACATACCATCTCAACAGGGGGAGAAAAATGCTACGTTCCATTTTGCCTTGATTGGAAGGAAAATCTCTATTCGGGGGTTTCACAGATTAGATCTAAGATTTTTTTAAAGTACATAAATGAAAACAATAACCCTTCAGATACATGTTTAATGACCAATCCAACGCCAAACAAAGGATATACATTTAAGTGATAATGCCCTCGAAGCCGGTGTTTGGAGGATATATTGGCACGGATGTTGTAAATATATCCTCCAAACACCGGCTTCGAGGGAATTATCACTTTTATACAACGGGTTACCAACATATTCAAATAAGGATTGACATATTTTCATTAAAAACATTATTTTGATACATTTATTCATACTATTTCATCTTTCCACAAGATACAGTCTCGACACAAATCTAGGGTTGCTACGCAAGCCGGCTGGTTGTTCGTTCTGTCGGATCAGTTGCCAGAGACAGTCTTTTTGTTCATTATCTATGGTCGTCCGTTCTAAATGTGCCATTACCATACTGGCTGGCAACAGTCTTAACCCTTGCATGCTAGCTAGCCAACTATGGCTAACTTACAGTCACACCAAACAGTGGAGCCAGACTAACAGAATAGCTGCATTTGCTTATTTAACTAGGCAAGTCAGTTAAGAACAATGACAGCCTACCAGAGAGCAGTGGGTTAACTGCCTTGTTCAGAGGCAGAACAACAGATTTTTTTCCTTGTTAGCTCAGGGATTCGATCCAGCAACCTTTTGGTTACTGGCCCAACGCTCTAACCACTAGGCCACCTAGCTGTTTTCTAGTGACATTTATTTGGACACATCCATAGCAATGAGCAAATGGGTTGCGATTTTGCCTGGCATAGAAAATGTGCTCTCTCGTCAGGACACTGTTGTTCAGAGGAGCTAGACAACAACACAGCTAACACAATCACTTCAAACTGAAGCTGGAAAGACTGCAAACTACAGTAGCTGCACTTGGTTTGGTTTTACCTTTTTTCAATTGACATTTCTTTGTGTAAATCCATGAAAATGATGCCAGCTGATTCATGATTTCAACTGGCTGAGAAATGCTGCCTGCCTGTTGTCTCGTCCCGACTCCCGACACGTTCATTACTATGGGAAAGAAGGAGATTTTTGAATATTGAATATTGAAACAATGTTGCAAATGTCGTAGAGACCGACAGCAAGGTTTATACAAAGAACACTGTTGAAAACAAAAGTTAGTCTAAAAGATAAGTGAGATAATGTCTAGATGCTTTTTATAGTGGAGATCAAGTTTATAAAGTGCCTGGCTGGGCTGATGAGACAGTCAGATGGAACAGAGTAAATAGGCATTTCAACGTCATAGATTTAGCCGGTGGTAATTTGTGGAATAGACACCGGCTGGAATGCGGTTTTAACCAATCAGCATTCAGGATTAGACCCGCCCGTTGTATATTCTTTTATTCTTCTATTCTTATTTCTTAGGGTCAACAATGACTTCTTTTTTTTCTTCTTTTTACCCCATTTTCTCCCCAATTTTCGTGGTATCCAATTGCTAGTAATTACTATCTTGTCTCATCGCTACAACTCCCGTACGGGCTCGGGGGAGACGAAGGTCGAAAGCCATGCGTCCTCCGAAACACAACCCAACCAAGCCGCACTGCTTCTTAACACAGCGCGCCTCCAACCCGGACGCCAGCCGCACCAATGTGTCGGAGGAAACACCGTGCACCCGGCTCCCTTGGTTAGTGCGCACTGCGCCCGGCCCACCACTGGAGTCTCTGGTGCACGATGAGACAAGGATATCCATACCGGCCAAACCCTCCCTAACCCGGACGACGCTGGGCCAATTGTGCGTCGCCCCACGGACCTCCCAGTCGCGGCCGGCTGCGACAGAGCCTGGGCGCGTTCGCCACCAGAGTCTCTGGTGGCGCAGCTAGTGCTGCGATGCAGTGCCCTAGACCACTGCGCCACCCGGGAGGCCCAACAATGACTTCTACCATAGAACCAATTACAGTGTCTTTTAACACTGGGGGGGAGGGGGGGTAAATGCATATATAATTTGTTGTGATTCTGTTGTGATCTAAAATAACACCAATATATAAAAAGTATTTTTTTAAAGATGGAAGGTTAAATGGAAATCTGAGTTTTTTCTTCTTAAAACACAAACCAATAAACTAACACAAGGTGGTAGTCTACCTCTACCTTGTGGTTGTGCAGTCTGAGATGCTGGGATGTGTGGAACAGCCTGGCTGGGTTGATCAGCTTCTGAGAGCCAACTGGTAAATCACCACAGGTTTACAGTCTCGCCCTTACCAGCCATGACACACTTGGGGATTTCCGTCTGATATTTTTCCATGGCTGCAGCTGACTTTTGAATCCCTCCCATTCTCCCTCTCTTTGTTTCCGCTTCTCAGAGGGCATATCACAATTTTTTCTACCTGTGCCTGGTTGTCAGAGGACAGGTATCTCTCTCTCCTAACCCCCCCCCCCCCCCCCTACCTCTCTTTCAGTCAGGCATCCATCACTCACTCACTATAATTATCTGTTTATCAAAGGACATAGCACTGCCCTTTTCAGGGCACTAATCTTTGACTCACTCTCCTTCAGTCCTTCTCTCTCTCCCTATCGCACTCTCTCCATCGACCTCTCTCTTTCACTTCCCATCTCCTCATGTTTTGCCTCCACCTCATCTCATCTCTCTGTCTCTCTCATCCCCCGCTCTCCCTGCATCTTTCTCTACCCCCTCTCTACCTCCTTTACCTTTCTCTCTCTCTTTCTCAGTGTGTACCGGTACGCAGCGCTGTCACACAGAAAACAAATCAAAGTCTGTCAGCGTGGACAGATTGATGTGTCTCTCATCCCTGAGCCGACTGCACATAGCTCATCATTACTGTCTGCACTGCAGCTGAAGAGGAGAGGAGATATGGAGAGGACGGGAGAGCCAATAAGGTGGGAGGAAGGGAGAGAGCAGGATATGTGGTGAGAGCAGCGGAAAAGAGGAGAGGATAAGGGAGGAGAGGGAAAAGAAGACGGGAGAGGGAGAAGGAGAAGCAATATGGAGAAAACAAGGAAAGGGACAAAGAAAACATATGGGGAGAGACAGTCGAAAAGAGGAAGAGTCTGCACACTTCAACCAAACCATAAGGCCGTAGCCCAGCATGACTTCTCATGCATGTGTTTGCTTGCATAACTGCCATGTGTGCAAATGCCGGCCTACCTGCAGAGTGTGCATAAATCAAACTAGGCTGAGCATGTGTGCATATCTCTGTGACTGTGTGTGTGTGTGTGTACGTGTATGTGTGTTTCTGGGTACGCACATGTGAGCTGATGTGTCTCTATTCAAGACTCTTTACTTCATACTTGATAAGGGCCAACAGTTTGGCATGTGCCTGTCAACATAGACATGGTTTTTATCTTATTGGAGGGTCAGACTGCCATCTTCATCTGATAGGCTGTCCAATCATGTCAAATGGAGTCCTCTGCTTATATAAAACCTGCCCCCTCAAAACAAAATGAAAACGAGACAATAACATTAATGTAACTTTAATATTTCATGTTAGCAAGGTAGCTAGTCTCCAACCAGTGTGTGTGTCTGTCTGTGTGCGGGATGCTTCAAATTGGGCCATCTCATAATGTCATGAAGATTTTTTTTCATTTTTTTCATTTTCATTGGCAGGTGGGTGAGCCAAACTCTGCGGGTCCGAGAAACAAATGACAATTACAGGAGCAGGACAGGAGAGTCTCCTGGTTGATTTATGCAGACAATAACTGCAAATGAAAGTGGTTGAATAAGAGAGGAGAAAGGAGAAATGTAGAGGGGGGACGAAAGGAGAGTATAAAAGATGATAGAGGATGTACACTGAGCTGGCTATCACTCTTCTAAGGTTGTGTGTTTAATGGATAGTACAGTGTTCTGTGTTGGTTATTTATTTCAGTGCATAATTGTTGGTTGATCTTTGAATGTCATGTTTCATTTTCATGACGCCTACTCAGAACTCTATGACACAAACTCTATTCCTCTTTCTCTCTCATTTACTTACCGGTGGCTCGCTGGCTCGCTCCAGTCGCTCAGTCTGTCTGTCTACGCCGGTGGCAGACGATGCGACTGGGCCCCATGCCAGACAGAGTCAGAGCCAGAGCCCAGAGCTGGGAGCCACAGTTCCCCGGTACCTCGCCATCTTCCATCCCTGCACTTCAGTAAATGAGCCCACAGCTAGACAGGAAGCTACAGGCTGAGCCATCGGCATTGATCCCTCTTCCTCTACTCCAGCCAATCAGGGGAGGGTTAGGAGACAGTGGTGGAGGTGGCGTAGGTGGTGTGTCGGTTTGTATGTGTGTGTGTGTGGAAGGGGGTGTGGGTTAGCCTACATTGTGGAGGCACGCTTCTTAAGTGTCTTGGAGTCAGCCTGGCTTAGGTAAGAAAGAGGGAGTCTGTAAGGTTAGTGTACCATTATGTTTGAGTGTTTTGCTATACCACCAACCACCCAACATATCAGACTGATAAGTCTGCAGACAGCTGGGATTCCAGTGAACTGGCATTATTGACCTGTCTGGTATAATGGAGCAGTAATGTATCAGGACTTTTAAAAAGTACACATGGGTTCAAAATCTGTCTCCTGTTGGGTCATGTTCTGGGTCTTTCCTTTGAGATTTGAAGTAGAAATTGTGCATCAATATTGAATATTAAAATCCTGTTATGTTAAACAAAGTACCCCTTAATAAAGACAACATGGATAATTCAATAAATCAGATTTTCTATAAGTTGCTGAAGTGACAAAATGCAGCACTTTGACACGTCCCTCTGTCACCCTCTGTGACTTCTAGGAAGATTTTAAGATCTTAACCCCAAATTGTATCCACGTTTTCACCTTCATTGTAAATCCCGAGTTATTTTGTTGCTCTGACAGTCATTTCTGAAGACCACAAATTTTTATATTATATATATATTTCTAAGATTTCTTTCAAAATGAACAGCTAATGGTCAAATCATCGTCTAAAAGCAGGTGAGCTGGTCCTACGCTTTTTGGCCATTATCTGATGTTTTGTGGTGTAAAACTAAAATCAAGAAATCAACATTGTTACGCATAGATAGACAGGCTAGAAATGTTTTAATATTACATGATTTTGGTAAAACTTCAATTGCCCCTTCCTGTTGCACTCAACAAGCTTCCATTCCCCCTGTCACAAGGGGATTTATGGCTGATTGAAGATGAAATCGTCAACCATATTACGGAGTACACTGTTACTTTATTTGGCCCTTGCTATAGTCATTTTTTATTTTTATTTAACCTCTTTAGATGGGAAAATGTTATCTTTTTATAAAGTTGAACATGTGCTCTTTATGACAGAATTTTTAAATGGGTGAAATCATTATCTTATTTTTACCAAGTTACAATTCTCAAAAGGCACTGAAATTCTCTCCACATTCTATAGTTTGGCTAAGCTGCTGTCCGAAATGTTTCCCAACTTGGGCTAAATACTACACACACTTTCCTAGATGTCAGTGAACATTTTGGTTGCAAGCGCATAGTCCCTAGCCCCTAGCTCAGAGTCTATGGATGTATCCCAAATGGCACCCTATATGTACTACTTCAAAAGTAATGCATACAGGATGCATCCCTGGGCGGAGTGTGGCCAACCTGGGCCCTTTGTCAGGACAGGCAGGCGCTCCACTGGGGGCTCTGGCCAGGGGGCCTAGAGGCAGGGGCCTGACCAGGCATTGTGCCAGCGTGGCACTGAGAAGAGACATCGGGGTAATGGGGTGTGGTACCAAGCCCAGCGGGCCCAAAAAGGGGGAGAGAAGGGGTAGAGGGAGAAAGAGAGAGAAAAAGAGAGAAAGAGAGAGAGAGTAAGAAAGAGGGAAAGATAGAGAGATAAAGAGCGAGAGATCAAAAGGAAGAAAAAGAGAGAGGAAGAAAGAGAGGGAGAGGGGTGCGGGGGAGTGAAAACAAAGAGAGAGAAAAAGAGAGAGAAAACAGGATGGATGGAGCGCGGTATGAACTGTAGTGTACAGGGAAGCACAGGATAGAACTGACATCGTAGTCACATGGAACCAGCAGCGTTCCTGCTGTGTCCTTCAGCTCTCTCAGTTGTGGTGTTGTCTTGGGTTTGAAACAGTGGAGAGACACCCACCTTGGGAGAGAGGATGCTTGGGTCTGCTGCCTAAATGGGAGGCTCACACGCTATGGAGGGGAGGCGGGGGAGGGAGGGGGGCAAAGGGAGACGGTGTGTTCAGAAAAAACAACATCCGCAGAGTTTTACGACCTGGGAACCGGGTGACCCCCCCACCGCCCCCTGCTGTAACTCTGCAGGTGAGAGTGAGGAAAGACCATCAGCCACAGCCCCTCCTACGGCCTTGCTGTCTGCCTGACTGCCTGCTCCACTTTTAGCGTATGTGGCCAGTGTATGTGTGTGCATGTTGTTGTGATGATTTGAATTGTAGGGATTGTAGTGTGAGTGTCGGTGCGCTGTGTGTTTGAATGCATACTGGTTTGTGTGCTCCTCTCGTGGGTACAATTATTATCCAGGAAGCGACCCCTCTGACGTGGCAAGGCAACCCCAGCGTTGACCCCAGTGCTCCTCTCAACCAATAAAAGCTTGTCGGAAGGGCACTGGGAGACTTCCCCTCGGCCTGGGTCCCGACACGGCTGTCCATCTGCCAGGCTCTCCCTGAGAGCCCATTATCACTACGGGGAGCAGGAACCGAGCGGAAGGGAATGGAAACGCCACGGAATTCCAGACATTCCTCCCAGTTCCTCCAACTCCTCCAGCGTCTCCGTGAACGCTGGGAACGTTTCTGCACAAACAAATAATAATAACTGAAGATTCTAAGATTCTGGGATTGAGATTAGTGGAACAGAAGTAAGTGAAATTACACAAACTGTATTCTTATTGGATCCCTATTATTGTATAAAACTAATTGTTTTCCTATTCCATATGGGCATGGTATATCATATATTGGCTTTAGTATATTTAAATATATTAGTGTACTGGCATGTACATCAGACATCATCATATGTCTGTGACCTCACTTCCCGTCCCAGTGGAGGACAGCTTCTGTTTCCTCTCAGACAGGAGAGAGAGCCGGTGTTTCCTCCCTCAGTGGCTTCCTACACCACACAAACTCTCTCACACACACATATATCCACACACATTAATATATACTCACACACACCCATTTATATATACTGTACACGCAGAGCCACATTCTCACAAACCCAACTCAAACGCAAAAAGTAGCAGCATGTTAACACACAGCCATGACCACCGTAACCAACCAACCCCATACACGTCCCCTTACACAGGGACACCAGTACAATCACACACTCACAGACACTCAGTAGAAAAGTTTCAGTGGACGTCAACACTCCCTCATAACCAAATGGACCCTGAGGACCCAGCGAGGGAATTAGCATCGATACAGATACTTCTTCCACCAACCAGGCTTCAGGCCCCTGTCCTCCCCCACATGTCCCCCCTCTACTGCCCCCCCCCTCCCCCTCCAACCCCAATGCTACCCCCCCGCTGGCCAGCTCAGGGCGGACGAGGGCATGGGGGGTCCAAACGAGGGGGGAAGAGGAGCTGGTCCAGAATGTCTCTCCTCTAAATTACCCTCATTAATTGTCATCAGCTCCTCAGGATGTTGGAGTGGATGATCTTAATAGCAGCAACTAGAGCTTCTTCTTTAAGAACGGAAAGAATAACAAAAAGTCATTAAAGGACAGAGGCTTTGTTTTTTTTAGGGAAACTTTACATGATTCCGTCAGTCCGGTCTAACTGAGTTTTATGATGTCACTATTAAAAAGTTGTGTGGGTGAACAACAAGAGTATACAAAATACAGGACAGCGTCAATGTAGCATATTCTGCAAAGATGTTTTTCCACGGGGGGGGTGGCGATTCTCATGAAACCATTTTTAAACATGTCTGTAGTAAATTGAGTAACAAAACCATGATGCATATGCAAAAATCTACTATCTGAAATACTCCAAATTCTCATTACCGGGTCATTTTATTTATTTTTTTTTATTTTTATTTAACCTTTATTTAACCAGGTAGGCAAGTTGAGAACAAGTTCTCATTTACAATTGTGACCTGGCCAAGATAAAGCAAAGCAGTTCGACACATACAACAACACAGAGTTACACATGGAGTAAAACAAACATACAGGCAATAATACAGTAGAAAAATAAGTCTATATACAATGTGAGCAAATGAGGTGAGATAAGGGAGGTAAAGGCAAAAAAAGGCCATGGTGGTGAAGTAAATACAATATAGCAAGTAAAACACTGGAATGGTAGATTTGCAGTGGAAGAATGTGCAAAGTAGAGATAGAAATAATGGAGTGCAAAGGAGCAAAATAAATAAATAAATAAATACAGTAGGGGGAGAGGTAGTTGTTTGGGCTAAATTATAGATGGGCTATGTACAGGTGCAGTAATCTGTGAGCTGCTCTGACAGCTGGTGCTTAAAGCTAGTGAGAGAGATAAGTGTTTCCAGTTTCAGAGATTTTTGTAGTTCATTCCAGTCATTGGCAGCAGAGAACTGGAAGGAGGGGCGGCCAAAAGAAGAATTGGTTTTGTGGGTGACCAGAGAGATATACCTGCTGGAGCGCGTGCCACAGGTGGGTGCTGCTATGGTGACCAGCGAGCTGAGATAAGGGGGGACTTTACCTAGCAGGGTCTTGTAGATGACCTGGAGACAGTGGGTTTTGCGACGAGTATGAAGCGAGGGCCAGCCAACGAGAGCGTACAGGTCGCAGTGGTGGGTAGTATATGGGGCTTTGGTGACATTTATTTGAATTAAACACAAGATATTTAGCTGTAGTTTGTCCATAAATCCTAAGAATTGTATACCAGTTAAAGTTTACATTAAGCTTAAATATGTATTATGTAAATGTCTCGTGTCTCATTACCATAAAACATTTTCAAGTTCCTGTAAAAACTCCAGACAGTTTTTAAATAAAGTTTTATTCACCCATGATGTATCATCTGGAAGAGTAGTCCTTAGATGAGCACAACTTAAGTTCATTTATTCGCTTATGCCTTCTGAATTAGATTCTCAAACATCCCCCTTTACCCCACTTGGCCTTCTCATTACCGAAACGGCTATAAAGCTCAAATTGGGAAAGAGTCAGAGAACCATTATCTTACCAACACGGAGACATGAATGGGCTTTAGTGATGGGGTCAAGTGTTTGCTGACTCATAGTGTCTCCTATTATTTGCAAATTGAGCTAAGGTCATCTTATTACGAAACACAAATGTCTCATTACCATGTACTTTTTAGGTCCGTTTCTGTAATGAGAACCCTAATGTCGGTAATGATAATAAGCTAATTCTAATGTATAGTCAATTGCTGTGCTCTCCCGGTAACTTTATTTATTTACTTGGACCTATTGTATAGATGAACAGTTTGATTAAGTGGGGTTTGTCAAGAAATATGGGGTGTATAAACCTAATTTAACTTACTTTAGGCCACAATCAGCAGTTTGTGTTTCAGCAAAGAGCAACCCCACCACTTAAAGGAGGATAACCCCCGTTTTGATGTGTACTTGTTTTCACACTTGCCTATACTCTTGTTTGATAGCCCAACACAGTTTTTGGTCCATATCTCACGTATTTTGAAACTTTATAGGCATATTGTATTATGCATTTTTCCCATTCAATCCAGAAATGCATCTAAAATACATTACAACCACAAATATCCACATCCTAATACACCAATATTACCTGTAAAGACCTTGTATAAAAAAAAGCCACTTTGTTATGTTTAAGTCCACTTTTGACTTTTGAAAATACATTAATGTAACTACAGTGCTGAAATAAGGGGTATTTTAGTCCATTAATTAAGATCAGGGATTTTAGTATTATACAAGTCATTCGGGATTAACAAATGACACACTTTGAGGATTTGTTGGGTTCTTGAATCTTTGATAGAGATCAGTACAGTTTGTCAATGGCAAACTATGCATCACTCATTACTGAAATATGCAGTCTCATCTCTGAAATATATATTTAGGAAATATTATGAAAAGTCAAACGTATACTTTAGAAATTTTGGATTAATCTGATAGTGTCTGATAGTTTTGTACTTTATCAAAATATGTGTACATAAATAAAATACAAGTGATTATGACAAAAAATATCAAAAAAGGTTATGTGTAACTGTAATGAGATAAATTACGAAATATGTTTTAATAATTGCTTTTTAAATAGTTTTATTTTCAGTGTTCGGCCTTTTCATTAGGGGAGCAATGTAAAAAAAAAAATAGAAATTGATTTGTTGATAACTTTTTTGAACTTTGAAAACTGTTGTGGTAATGAGAAGTACAGATCCTAATCTCAGTGATCCAAGAGAAAATGTTTCAAATGACCCAAAATATTGGTCAAATGCCAGTTTTGTGAGAATGACCTAAGTAGGGGTTGCAAAATTCTTTCCCAAAATTCCAATGTTATCCAGAAATCCTGTTTGGAGGATTCCGGGTTCCCTGCTTATTCCCTTCTGATTCTTGGAATCTTCCAACCAGGATTTCCAGAAAAACCTGGACATTTTGGGAAAGTTTGGGGAAAATGTTTCAACTGTATCCACAGGTAAGCAGTGTAAAGAGAAGAGGGATAATGATGAAAAGCACAAGTCAAAAATTCTGCCCTCCTGTCCTGAAAAGTGGAAGTTAGCACTTTATCGTTAGCTAGACTCTCCATTCAATCATTCAACACAGCTCCAGTAGGTCTCACAGCACGTGCTCGTAGTACAGTATATAAACGTCAACAACAGTTCAAACATTACGGTAAGCATAGAGACCTTGGTTAAATCATGAGCGATGGGATGTCAGTCTGTCCAAAGGTGGTGGCGGAAGGGACTGAGGCGCTAGCCCCTGCCTGCCTGTCTGTCGCTAGCATTGGTTTACGGGCTCAGGGAATTCAGGCAATTTGCTGTATCGATCGCTAGCTAATTAGCCTCAGATTAAGAGGCGCAAACGAATTTGTGCCAAACAAACATGAGTGGCGTGCTCTATAGCATTGATTTCTTGTAATGTCCTAATGATTGGCTCAGTCAGCAGGGCCGTTATTTCCCACGCACAACTCAGAGACACTTGGCGCTAGCGTAAATCTAACGTGGGTCAATTCAGCTGAGGGCTTGAGCTTTACTTACTCTCTCAGAGTTATTTGGGGTTGTTCATAGAAACATAGTGCCCCACCGAACCGTCTGCCTTGGTTTGTGGCCTTTTTAAGTCATCACTCAAGGTTTTCATCCGCTGTTCGTTGATGCTGTTGAGTGCTCTGTCTATGGGACTGATAGGTTGAGGGTCTCAGGCAGATACTCTGACAACAGAGACCTTTGATGACCCCAGAGCTGAAACAGATACCACACTGCCTCTTCCCACCATCCATCTAGAAGAACATAATCGCAGCCCAATACTCCCCATAATGCACCCTTTCATTCTACTTACTGGAATGGACGATATAATAATAAAACATTTAAAACATAACCACAGCTGTGGCACTTCTTCTTCCTCTACCTCCATCTCGCTCCTCCTTTTCTCTCGCTCCCTTTCTTCTTCTCCCTCTCTCTTCCTCCCTCTCTCTACCGCTACATTTCCCTCCCGTAAAGTTTCAAAGTCACTATAAAAGGCACTAGCGTCTGTTTAATGGAGATTCATCACACTGTCATTTCTGTTTTCTCCCCGTAGCGAGAGCAAAGTGTTTGTGTGAGGGTAGGAACGGCCGTTTGTTCGGCTCCTCATTTAGCCCAGCGCAGGATGAGAAGCCCCGTCATTATCTCAGGAGATGGACCAGAGAGAGGTAGCACCGTCTCTCTCTCTCTCTCTACCTCGCTCTCCCTCTCTCGCTCTCCATCTTCCGGAGATACAGCGCCAGGTAGTCTTATTGAGGTGTCATAGAAAATCTTCCGTATATTGGTTTTGGAAACCTTCCAACTGTGTTAGTTAGTGTAGGGGTGAAGGGTTTTCCAAACTCACTGATGGGAATGTCATAGATAGTTACAGTGTAGTCTCATTATATCATGGCAGTAACCGGATCGTTGGTGGGGCCAGATGTCAGTAAAAGCATTTGAAGCTAAAATCATCGTACACAGTATTTTTAAAAGCCCAGTACAGTCAAAAGCATGATTATCCTTGTTTAATATACACTCAATGGCCAGGTTACTAGGTACACTATCTAGTACCGGTCGGACCCCCCTTTGCCTCCAGAACAGACTGAATTCTCTGGGTTATGGAAACGTTGCTCAATTGGTACCAAGGGACCGAACGTGTAACAGGAAAACATTCCCCCCACCATTACACCACTGCCACCAGCCTGTACAGTTGACACCAGGCAGGATGGGGCCATGGACTCATGCTGCTTACGCAAAATCCAGACAAGAACCTGGATTCGACGGATCAGGCAATGTTTTTCCACTCCTCAATTGTCCAGTGTTGTTGATCGCATGCCCACTAGAGCCGCTTCTTCATGTTTTTAGCTAACAGGTGTGGTCGTCTGCTGCAATAGCCCATTCGTGACAAAGACCGACGAGTTGTGTGTTCCGAGATGCCGATCTGCACACCACTGTCGTATTGCGCCATTTCTTTGCCTGTTTGGGGCCCGCCTGTTAGCTTGCATGATTCTTGCCATTCTCCTTCAACCTCTCATCAACGAGCTGTTTTTACCGACAGGACTACTGCTGACTTGATGTTTTTGTTTGTTGCACCATTCTCGGTAAACCCTAGACACTGTCATGCTTGAAAAGCCCAGGAGGCTGGCCATTTCCGAGATATTGGAACTTGCACGCCTGGCACCGACGATCATACCACACTCAAAGTAGCTTAGGTCACTTGCCCATTCTAACATTCAATCGAACAGTAACTGAATGTTTCAATTCCTGTCTGCCTACTTTATATACAGTAGCAAGCCACGGCCATGTGAATTGCTGTCTGTAGGAGCTAACCATTTTCGTGAACGGGGTGGTGTACCTAATAAACTGGCCACCGAGTGTACAAAAGTTTAAGGACACCTGCTCTTTCCATGACATATACTGACCAGGTGAAAGCTATGATCCCGTATTGATGTCACTTATTAAATCAGTGTAGATGAAAGGGAGGAGATAGGTTAAAGAAGTACTTTCAAGCCTTGAGACAATTGAGACATGGATTGCGTATGTGTGCCATTCAGAGGTTGAATGGGCAAGACAAAAGATTTAAGTGTCTTTGAGCAGGGTATGGTAGTAGGTGCCAGGTACACCGGTTTGTGTCAAGAACTGCAACTCTGCTGGGTTTTTCACGATCAACAGTTTCCCGTATCTATCAAGAATAGTCCACCATCCAAAGGACATCCAGCCAACTTGACACAACTGTGGGAAGCATTGGAGTCAACATGGGCCAGCATCTCTGTGGAAAGCTTTTGACACCTTGTAGTCCATGCCCCGATGAATGGAGGCTGTTCTGAGGGCAAGGGGGGGGGGGGGGGGTCCAACTCAATATTAGGTGTCCTTAATATTTTGGACACTCAGTGTATATTTCCACATTATGAGGTTGGAATAATACTGTGAAAATCTGAAAATTATGATAATGCCCTTTTAGTGTAAGAGCTGTTCGAAAAGACCGCCTGAAATTTTTGCCTGTTTAGGTGGGATGGACCTTTGGCCTGCCTGGTGAAATCACTAGGCCGTAAATGAGTTAATAGAACAATAAGAAAGAGGGTTCCAAACCTCTCTGCCATTAACAATTTCAGTTTTCCCCAACCCACTCAGACCACTCCCAGCAGGGCTGGTTAGAGGCATAAGCGACATAAGCGGTCGCTTAGGGCCCCCGGGGGCCCTGACCACAAAAAATAAATAAATGAAACATTTTAAAAATAGATAATTGAGTACTCAGTCACGGTCTCAACTTACTTACTTATTAATTAAATTAAAGGAACTTACTTACTTATTGAGAGTAAGAATAGTAGAATACACAAGTGCAATTTCTGAATATGGTTGTGCAAAAGCAGTTATTCTCTTGTTATGTCAGTCACTGACAGTCACTTAATTAGCCAGATCAGCTAACAATTATTTGATTGGTAGTTAGTCTATCCAGCTATCTACACTTGTAGTAATCATGTCCGAATACCGACTGGGCACACAGGGTACGTACCTAGGGACTCTGACCTCTAGGATGCCCCCATTGATTTTGTTGGTCATTCTCACTCAGATATCATATTAGCATGACATAAGTCATTACAGCATGTGTAGAATTGTAGGAAATTAGCTTTAAAACAGCAAATTCTTTCTCTCTGCCCCATGGCAAAATGTGTAGAATTGTAGGAACCCTGCTTTACGGTCCAATGAGGCAGTTTTTTTCCCTTCTTAGCTAAGAGCAATTTCTCAAGCAAGAATTTTGCTAGGACTCAAAGGGAGTGGTCTGAGTGGGGGGGGGGGGGGGGGGGGGGGACAATTTGCTGTTATTGGCAGAGAGATTTGGAACAGTCTTGCTTATTGGTCTGTTAACTAATTTACTGCATGGTGATGTCACCGTGGAAGGCCAAAGCTCCATCCCACCAAAACAGGCTGAAATTTCTGCCAACATTTTCTCTACGCCCAATGGCAAAATGTATAGAATTGCAGGACAATTAACTTGAAAACCAAAAATGTTATTTCCACCGTCAAGAAGAGAGCCAGAAATGTTTTGCCGCGAGGTGGGGAGGCCCCCTAACCAAATCTTGCTTGGGGCCCCCAAAAGGCTAGAGCCAGCCCTGACTCCCAGACAGTCCTATCAAAATGAATAAAATTCCTACTCCACAAATACACATGGATTTTGGCTTTATTTTTTAAACCTGTCTTTCAAGTCCAATTCAGTACTGTCTTAATTTGGTCCAATTCAGCAGTAAGGAATCAACACTGGTGTCCTAACATGAATCTGTATGCTGCTGGGGTCTCTAATCCATTTCCAGAATTCGCTGTGTGTGGCTAGGTGTTGAACGTTGAATGTTCTACTTCACTTAGTGCTGAGTGGTGCGAATTCGCAACTGAAAATAAGTTTCAATGCCCTGAAACAAATGTTGTGACAATAGGAAGTTCGTAAGTTGACCAGGTGTACAAGATGACGTCTCATCATGAGATAAACAGAGCATGGCGTTGGCTTTACATGGAGCAGACGCTGTCTCAGATGTTCTCTATCCCCACCCCTAGATTCTCAGCAAAGTACAATCCAAGTAAGCTCAGTAGGACACCATGTATTACCCTATATAAGGCACGGTGCCATGCAAACAAACAGATAAATAAACGTGTGACGCAGGGCGACGTAACAAGCGCAGTGTGACAGCGGTATTAGAGTTATATCATGACAAGATGGGTGGGAGCCAGAAAACAAGCCAGGATGGCAGACCTCAGGGATAGGAGAATGGTGGAAGTAGTGGTGGTGGTGCGGAGGTGGAGGGGTGTGGGTGTACAGGTTGATTGTTTCAATGAAGCAATTTGATTCAATTTTCCACTCAATAAAATTACCCATCAGTGCTGGCGCCTTTTGGCTGTCCAGACTCGCTCATTTTCAGATCCCCCTCTTAATTGAACGAGTTTATGTACTTGTCTCACTGAAATTGGAAAAATTTATCACCTGGAAAATGTTACATATTTCTCCCTCCCGGCTGTGCATGCCATGTTTTTCCCCCTGCTAACTTCATCAGAATGATGAGCGCCTATGAAATTAATTTGTTTGCATTTGCGTATGGGAGGAAATGTTCTTATTTGCACAGGCAGGAGGGAAGGAGGGAGGGCTGGAGTGAGAAGGTGAAGGAAATATTTTTTTTTTAACTTGAGATGAAGTTTTCTGTCTCTGTCCTCTATACAGTATGTCCTCTGGATTCCTGAGGAGTTATAATAATAGAGATGACCTGAATACCAGGATGTATTTCCTCTCAATCGTACTCTGAATGGACACAAAACTGCTACCAAAAAACAACAACATCCGAATCCCAAAACCATTTTGTGCAAAATATTTTAGGTTTACTATTTTGCAAACCAATTGCATGTAATCTCATTTTCTCTCTCTCTCTCTCTGAAAAAACTCTGATTATACAGTAGAGTCGGCTGAACGCTTGGTTAAACTGCCTAGCGCTGCGTTGAGTAGTACGGTGTAGCTCAATGGAGCAGGGATGGGCATGCTGGAAGCTCGTTAATCTAGCCATCTCACCACGCACCATATGCTCAACCCACAGAAGGCCCAGCTGAGCTATGGTCTTTTCTTCTCTGCTGTTCGGGAAAATCCACTGAATTAACTCGGGTTCGCTATAAGACCCCGTAGAATTTCAGTACATCAAATGTAATGAAAAATACTGTTGAGTAAGTGTGGAGTATCTGTATGGTATGTTAATCTGAGAGAGAGAGAGAGAGAGAGAGGGACAGAGAGAGAGAGAGAGAGAGAGGGACAGAGAGAGAGAGAGAGAGAGAGAGAGAGAGAGAGAGAGAGAGAGAGAGAGAGAGAGAGAGAGAGAGAGAGAGAGAGAGAGAGAGAGAGAGAGAGAGAGAGAGAGAGAGAGAGAGAGAGAGAGAGAGAGAGAGAGAGAGAGAGAGAGAGAGAGAGAGAGAGAGAGAGAGAGAGAGAGAGAGAGAGAGAGAGAGAGAAAGAAAGAAAACGGGACACCTGACGACACCTTGGAACAACATGCCGGCTGCACTTGCTAGTTCTAATAAGGCAAATGACCATTGATCAATCCTCCAATATAGGCATTGACATGACTGAGTGGATTTGAATGACTGAGTGACTGTGTGAGAGAGAGATAGATGAATGAGAAAATGGCCTCTGATTTGCCATCTGCGGTCAGGGTCTTTTTCCTGTGCCCCATTTGGCCCAATGTGGAGTGCTAGCCTAGCGGGCTGCGACACTCCTCTGCCTCTTGACAGAGGAACTGTAACCCATAATGTTCCGCATAGTGTCCTCACAATGCCAATGCATGACACTATTGTTATTACTGTGACATCATTTCTGAGCAAGACCATCGAGGCCAGTCATACACAAATTCATAGCAATGATATACTGTGTAACTTAACAATGCGTGAGTGTGTGTGTGTGGGTGGGTGTGTGTGCCAACTGTCAGTGATACCTTGAGAGGGATGGAAAAGGTGCTGCTGGAGTTGAATTGGACAGAACACACTGTCTGTCCTGTCCAATGCCACCGCGACAAGCTGTAGAACAGGACAGGGATAGTAACGGACAGGCACCTCCGGGGCTGCCAAAATAAAATGAGCAGCAATCACTGGGGGTGACGGTGCACATGCTACATTAAGCCAGCCAATTGAGCATTAACGCCAATGAATATGGATGTCACTGCCGGAGAACATAGGTTCAACTTGAAGAAACAACTCAAACGGCTACCTGAGCATGATGATGCAGCCTATCGGCATGAAAATGATGAATCCTTAAAAGTGTATCTATACCCATGGTATCTAACTGTAAAACAGAGCTGAGTCAAATATTTATTTACACGTTTAATTATTTTCAAATATGTGTTAACTTTTTGAGGAATCTGATAAACATGTCTAATAAACTATCTTACAGGTCTGAAATCTAGACAAACATTTAGATCATGTGATTGAGTCATATGGTCATCTAAATCTATTTAACTATGATTCATCATCCGTCTACTATGGCCGTGCAGATCGGATGCAGAATGAGGGGCTTTTATACCATGCTTTGTGATTTCGTTTTTTTTTTTTACGTCTGGATGGTACTGGGACACATGGCGTCGATGGAGCGTGGCATTGATTGTGGGAGACTGGAGTGCAGAGACAAAAGGTATCGGGTCACCAGCCACACCGCCACCACTGTTACAGCTGGATCGATAGAGTCGAGGAAAGAAAGAGGGAGAGTTGCATTTCCAGTAAGGGATGGGGGAGGGATGGAGCGATGGTGTGGGTGGCTAAACAGGGGGAATTTATATAATAATGGATTGCATTAATATGGGCCTCACATCGGATGTAAGGTAGCTATAGTATTAGCTACACATTGTGTTAGGTAGCATGCCCTTTGGCAGCTAATGCAAAACACTCACCTTGGTCAAACAATTGCCATAATTTGGAACAATTACAACGAGTAGACTACATTGATATAGAATGTCTTAAGCATACAATGACAAATCTGAACTAGAAGCTATTTTACCTCAACAGAAATGACCGCTTTTAAATAGCCCATTAGAAATATGTGACTCTGTTAACCATTTGTTTGACAACCCTCACAGCTACTATTATCTCTATATCTATGATCTCCAAATATCTCTGATCATGCTCCTGTAGCGTAATAGTTGAAAATGATAGCAATCACCAGAACATTATAAGAACACCTTTAATCCACAGGCTTAAGAACAATAGGCATATTGGGTCATCAAATTACCCTGATTAAGTGCAGACACCTCTAGCAATCTAACTCGACTTGCTGAAAATAGAGGAGCCCGTTGGCTTAATTTAGGGCTAATGACTGGTCCGACTGTGTCATTATCATCATTTGAGAGATGGCTAATGTGCCATCGCCACGACAACACCAATTGCGGGATAAGCGATGGGCTCCCACCGTGCCAGTCCGTAACCCGATGCCAGCCTCGAAGGGGCATCAACAAACATCATCAATACCCATGGTGCACTGTGATCCCTGTCAAACCCCAATCACTTGGGTTAATGTGAGTCCAAGCAACACCACCAGACATGTACCATTTGCAAAAGAGATTGGTGAATACAGGATTCCAATGGCGTCTGAAAGAAATGGAATGATTCATATGAAATAACTTGTATTTTAAGTTATGTAAACTTATAAACATCTTTATTATGGGTGCTCCGTAAAATTAGCAAAGAAAGGATACAAAATGGCAATGAGCATAGTCCAATTGTTAAACGCATAAAAAATATTTGCTGTGCAGGTTGTGTGTACATACAAAATATCTGTGCCATTTGTTTGTTCAGTCAGTTTTGTTTGACAACTCCAGGACGAGGATTGCGAACCACAAACGAAGGTCACTGAAACCATTAATTTCCAACTGTCATCTCCGAAGAAGGAACTGGTCTTAAACAGTAAGGTGAGGCCAGCCTGTAAAGCATATCCACCATTGTGATAACGTGTTCGTATAAATCCTTCAATACTACCTTATTGTAGCTTTGTAATGACTCATGGTTTAGCTGGACCTTTATCTATTTGACTTTGAAGCCTATTGGCGGCAGGCCGTCCACTACATTCCCCACGTAATACTGTCAGATCTACAACGGTCATGTGTAATCAGGTCCCAGTTCATACTGGTGTCCAACTCGGATTTCCACTGAACAAACACACACTCTCTGGCTGGATAAGCCTTTGTTGTGTTGGACATGATGACCTCAATGGGCAGCCATTGCCACACATTAATAGACATTTGTTGACACAACAAGTATTTTCTTGTGTCATGTGTTGGTAGATGTAAACAAAGAGGAGAATGAGCAAAATGAGTTCCAACTAGACAATGTTACATTCATTTGAATCTAATGATTCGGACATCCTCAACTGTCAAGACTGCAACTTTTCAACTATCTCATCTCAGCCCTTCAGGAATTCAAACCAGTCTGAGCAGACGATCAGAACACTGTGCAAGCCTGGCAGCTTCTACTAGGAAGTGCAGGACGACCTAATGGTTAATTATTAATAGCCGTGTTTTTCCTCTTAGGCAATAAATAATGGTCTCACGCAATGAATAATAGACCAGTTTGGGCTTGATTCAGCAGTGGCGGGGGGTCAACCGCCACATATCCTTTTGGTAAGCCATTAACGTTTTAGCTCTGGAAGGAAGCTAGGAAGCTAGCCGCTTGTAAAGCCATTAGCCATTTGACGGAAGGGGGAAGGAGCCAGTGAACCGGACAGATTCACTCGAGGGGCTTTGCTAGCTTTGTAGGCTAACTCTACCACCACAGGGGGCACACATTCGTGGCTGGACTGGAACAGCAAGGTTAGCGCAAGTCCTTGGATTCGCTAATGTATAAAGTTATATGACAAGGTGTGAGGTCTTTCTGTTGAGATTCAAGCTATTCTCCTGGAGGGCTGAAGGGTCTACTGGACTTCACTGGGCCTCAGCAAATTCGAGTGGCGGTCATTTACATTCGGAATGAAAGACCTCACTTCACTTGGTTTCCCCTTACCTTGATGAAATGCTGATTGCAAGGTTGCCACGCAGCAGTACGCCCTGTAGATACCCAGGATGAGGTGTGTGGAAACATGAATCATGCACCACTCAAACATACATGAAATGTGCGCTCTTTCACACATACAGATGTAGGATCTTAATTTGATCACCTTGTTACAGGAGAATTGTTCTGCAACTTGTAGTGTATTTTAGGTTTAAAAAGGCTTCTGAAGTTTGTAATTTCCACTTTGAAATTTCAGATTAGATTGTCCCTTACGAAAAATGTATCAACCCCCACAAAAATGTCCATTAATTATAATCCATATAATAATTCACATTTCCTGTTGCTGCAAGATAATTTTCATGCTGTAGCAAACTGGCCCAGATTGATATCCTACATCTGTACGCACACACACACGCACACACGTAGATACACAGACAGATCATCAGGGATTTCACAGAGAGTTTCACACATGATTGCGTCTACTACTCAGCTCAATGTTTGCGTGTCACTTTATCTTCTATGAGAGCCCATCGCTCAGTCAGAGAGCATGCAGACACCATGTTGCTTAGATTGATCTGTAAAACAATGCAATACCTTAGCACGGACCTTCTCGTAGAAAGATAAATGTTAGAGTGTGTATGTATTGGAAAGAGAGAGAGAGAGAGAGAGAGAGAGAGAGAGAGAGAGAGAGAGAGAGAGAGAGAGAGAGATTGTGTGTGAGTGTAACGTGTAAGCGCACAGCTTTGCGTTTGTATGAGAGTGGGTATGTACGCATGTGTGACTGTGTATACATGATATGTGCATATTCCACACAGGCACCAATCGTACTTAACCTATGTAGGCGTACTCACCCACATATACATGCAAGTGCACGCTCACATCATACACATTATTCAGAAGTCACAGGGAAGGGAAAACCATGTCCACCACAAACCTTCTTCCCTTCCTTCCTTCCCTGCTGGCATGCATAATACATTAGGAGCCTGCTGTTGGAGAACACCTGAATGTTCCACATGGAGTTTTATTTAGATGCTGCAGCGTTCTGCGGGCCCCGCTGGGGCACTGGAGCAATTGGGACCACGTGCCTTCATCAGTATGCATGTTGGAGTGGAATTAGCCCGCAGGGGGAACGGGTGGGCGAAGGCGACACACATCGCTACCCCGCTTTAATTTCTTTCCATTTGAGAACATTAGTTGAGCTTGGGAGGGGCTGGGGGGAAGCCATATCCCTGAGCAAAGTGAGAAGGAGGGTGGGCGGGAAGGAGGGAGTGAGTGAGGAAAGAGAGTATGGAGGAGGAGGGAGGGAGGAAAAGAGAGTGAGGTGGTGGAAAGGAGGTGAGAGAGAGAAGAGAGTCAGAGGGATAGAAAGAGAGAGTAGGGGAGAGAGGCATAGAGAGAGATGAAATGGGGTTTAAGAGAGAGAGAGATGTAAGATAGGAGAGAAAGCATACCTCTGAAGAGGATTCAAAGCAGTCTTGGAAGCAGAACTGAGCGATTTCCCCATAGATAGGCCCGCTGCAAAGTGCTTTTTGGTCTTAATTTAAGGTTAGGATCAGGCAGTAGGGTTAGCAGTTGTGGTTAAGTTAAAGGTTTGGTTTAAAATCAGATTTTACGACTTTGTGGCTCTGCCAGCTAGTGACTACTCTGCAGAGCTGCCTCCAGTACAAGATTCATGATGAAAAACGCTAACCTGCTACTGTATGAATGCAAATCACTATAAAATGTAACACAAACTTGCCAAACACCTTCAACATATCCCATGTAAAATATCTCAATGCGTACATATGCAGCTCACTTCAGATGCAGTCGCATCTGTAAAAAGTAAGAATAAAACAAAGACCCACCAATGATAATGTTCAACATTTTTGTTTGGTTCTTGTCCAGAGTTGAACCTCTCCAGTTGGGGGGGGAAGTAGCTCTCCATGGCTTTCTTTTGAAGGCATGGGCGTTAAGTCTTTTTATGTAAGAGCTCAGTGCCAATGACGTGTTAACACAAATAACAATGAGTAGGCCCCAGTTGAATAGGAATCTTTCCTCAGACAACACAGAGCCTGATAATGGAGGTCAAAGTCATACTGGGAGACAGCCACTCATCCGGCACCATCAAACACATGGAAACAACCATTGCAACTCAAGCCCAGCCCAAGACAGACATCCTTCCTCCTTACCTCTTCCACCTATAGACACACAGTCGAGCAAACAAAACAGGTGTTGATCTGTATGTCACCCGAGCGCACCGTACCGGCGACACAGCCTCCCTTACGGCCTGGAGAATGCTCTAGAAATGAAGGCCACCCTAATGGGGTGATTTGAGAGGGGTTTGTTTTGGTGAAGGAACAATCCTCCACTCCTCACCCTGCTGTCTGGGACTTTGTGTTTTATGGGGACTGTGTGTCAACACCTGTTGTCCAGTGGAAGCATTGAGTGTCCTGGGAGGTAGGTAGGGTCTCCAGTGGCCTGTTGGAAGAGGCAAGGCTAGGGACAGAGTTAGTGGCCAAGATGTCATTGGCTGCAGCTCAAGCGTAGCCAGGTGGTGTTTGCTATGCCTCGAACCAGCGACCATTCAGTTACTGGCCCAACGCTCTTAACCGCTAGGCTACTTGCTGCCTCTTGTCTTTTATGTCTGTTTTCTGTTCTTCTGTCCCCTTCGTTCTCTCACTTTTCTCCTCTGACACACATCTGAATGTCCTCATTTAAACTACCACAATACTATGACTTCTTTATCAATTCTTTGCTTTTTCCTTGTTGTCAGGCTTGGGGTCCATTCTATCTAAGTTCCAGTCAATTCAGAAATGGCATTCATATTGAGAAATTCCATGTCCAATGAAACTGACAGGTAGATAATTGTAAGTGGATATTTCTGGAAGATGACAGTGATGAAGATGACAGGGCTACAGTACTGTAGGTGCTAAGTCATGATGAGATCATAAAATGGGATTGTGGGAAAATGAATTTTTTTTGACGTTGAAGGATTCTATACAAATATTAAGCAGAGAGCTAATGAGGTCAAATGACCTTGGTTATGTCATTGTCCCTACCTCAAAATGCATGCACGCACACGCGCACGCACGCTCGCACACACGCATACACACACACACACACACACACACACACACACACACACACACACACACACACACACACACACACACACACACACACACACACACACAAACTGTTGATGCTATCATTAACAGACCCTAGGCCAGGGGTATTCAACTCTTACCCTACGAAGTCCAGAGCCTGCTGTTTTTCTGTTCTACCTGATAATCAATGGTGTCCCACGTTTGAATCAGTCCCTTAGTTAGAGGGGAACAATGAAAGAAAGCAGTGGATGTGGCTTCGAGGTCCAGAGCTGAGTTTGAGTGCCCTAGGCTCTACCTGACCATATAATTCCCCTCTCCTCACTGGACATGACTTCTGCCCTCTGCTCTCTCATCTTTTCTCTGATCTCAGCTCTGACCTTTGACCTACAGCTAAAAGCCCCTAGGGCCGACACAAACTCCATCATCACTACCACTGATAATGCTTTGTAGTAAACTAGTGACTAGAGTCACCGTGATCTAAGTAAACTTCACATCACTTCACTTTAGCCCAACTTACCTCACGGCACAGTGAATAATGTTAGCCCTGAAGTAGTGCTTCGGTTCATGGGTTTGATTGAACCCGAGCCAAGGTTGAGGAGCAGGTGCACTAGAGAACCTTTAACAAAAATAAACAAGTGGTAAGATAGCATTGAATTAATGACGTAGAGTTACCTATCAGTTTAAATACTGAGCAAATATAGCTTAAGGACAGGTGCATAGGCTAATGGGGTAAAACTTAAAAGGCGGGGCGGATGAAAAGTTAAACATCCATGGTAAATAGGGTCAGCAGGTAAATCATTCAATGCAAGGTCATGTGAAGTGCTTAGACACTTTAGATGGAGAAAAAGGGTGAAGGGAGATAAATTGGGTGCAAGTGGGATGGTCTAGCCACATGTAGATGGATGTTTGTGAATGAGTTAAGGAGAGTTCAAGGTACCCCCCACCACCAGCCATTGACATTGACTTTACAGTTGAGTGACACGGGTAAACCTCAACTATACTTCACCCCCATGTCCTACCTAACTAACCCTCACACACACATTCATGCACACACACACTCACTCACACACCACTCCCCCACACCACTCCCACAGTCCTCATCTCTCATCGGGGCTACAGTCTTTGAGGTTGGGGAAACCAGGTGGACCCCTTCACTTGGGAGGCGGATGTACACCCATCCACTAACACTTCGAACCTCGTCTCACACACTCCCCTTCTCGCCCCTCGCTTTCAGATCACAGAGAGAGCGGCATGCAAATGTCTCACTCTACAAAGGCTTCCATTACTGTGCTGACAGCACCGCTGACAAAGAGAGACACCTCTGTACTCCTGGCCTTTCACCCAATCGCTCCTGGGGGCAGCCAGGCATAAGCGACATAAGCGGTCGCTTAGGGCCCCAGGCTGCTAGGGGGCCTCCAACCCGACTGAGTTTTTTAGGAACTCAAACTACTGTTGAGAGTTAGAATAGTTGAATACACAAGGTGAAAGTTCGAAACCAAATCTCGCTTAGGGCCTAGTTAAATAAAGGTTAAATAAATCAAATTAATTAAAATTGGGCCCCCAAAAGGCTAGAGCCAGCCCTGGGGGCAGTGGAGGCAGTGGAGTAGGAGGGAGATAGAGAGTGATGGTAAATACAGAGATAAGGGGAGGGGGTGTTGGGGCCGAAGGGCTGGCTACACCATGCTTCACACCTTACTGTACAAAGATACATTCCAAAATAAAACTTTTTAACATAACAGATGGCGATTTCCACAGGATGGCTTAAAACTTCACTATTTGAGGAGATGGTCTACAAAGTCTCAGGTTCTTAGATAAAGTAAAAGATACTGAAAAGGGTTTGACTTGAAAGGACCAGTGGAAAATTCCTCAACACACATGCCTTCAGCTGAAGCTAGCAGAGTGCAGTCACATACTCCCAGACCCTGTCCAGGATTAATGAGAGGGGTTGTGAGGTGTGCGTAGGGGTGCTATGGAGACTGATGAATGTATGAAGGGGGGAAGTGGGAGGGAACGAGAGGGGAGGGAGCTGTGTCAGCTCACGGGCAGGCCCTGGTTTACTTGAACTCCATCTAGGGGCCAAGCAAAGGTCAAAGTTCAGGGTATAATGTGGCAGATTACATATGCTCGGAGGGAAGGCATGACGGGAAGGTGAGAGAGGGCGAGAAAAACAGGGTCAGAGTGAAATAAACACTGCAGATAGCTAGGTAGATAAAAAGATAGCAGAGAATCTAAGAGGGAAGTTTTTTTGGTGGGAACCACAGCTAACAAATGTTTTTTATCTCTTGCTGTGCAGAATTAATACATTTTCCCACACACATTTCATTTACTTTTCCAATGAAAGAGCTCTAGGGGGGTAAAAATCCAATTTTTCTCCATGTCAAGAGAACATTTTAATTGTTTCGCTCATCTTGAGATCATTAAACAAATCAATAGAAATGACTTTCCCTCAGTCTCTTTCTTAGGTCAAACATTTCCAACCTATATTTGTTCACTCAACCAAGAAAATAGATGTCTCATCAGGATAAGCGATTGGCTGGACATTCAACATATTTTAGTGTCATTGTCAGTTCTGTATAATTGGCCTGGGTTAAAATGTTGAACTTGCAATTCTCTCCCGACTCAAATGCTTGCAGAGGTCGAATCTAAACAACAACTCATGACAGAATTCCACCCCCACACAGTGGGTTAAACTTATCATTCCAAGCATATAATTCAAATATATTCTAATTATACCGTTTATCTCATACATTGGCAGCATTGAATTTGTTTTGCCACCATGCCATCCTGACCACCAATAAAATCAATTCTTGGCTATCATAATGTACCTTTCGGATCAGGAGTCAAGAAGGAGAGGAAACCTGGGGAAGGAGCTAACTATGACTATTGTGGCAGTATAAGACATCAAATGTTATTTGTCACATGCTTTGTAAACAACGGGTGTAGACTAACAGTGAAATGCTTACTTACGGACCCTTTTTCAACAATGCAGAGTTAAAGATAAAATTATTATAATAGTGACACAAAGAATAAATACACAGCGAAAAAACGAATAACAATAATGAGTAAAAATAACTAATACAGGGAGTACCAGTACTGAGCCGATGTGCCGTATACAGGCCCCTACAGTATCTTATCTATGAGCTTTGCTCCTCTTCCTCTCTCCTACCTCATCTATCTCTGGATCTCTCCCAGTTCTCTGCCTGCTGGCACAATGCAGCCTGGCAGCATGAAATGGATGCTCACTCACACAGCTTTACACAGCCCTGCTGCTTATCCATTATGGCTTCTATTGAGTTTGTTGAAACTATGTGATTAAAAGATGTGACTATAAGTCTGTAAAGTCCTATGGATATTGTTATCAAGCAGAAAGGATACAATAACATGATGGACCTGAGAGATGAGGGATTAATGTATTTTCCCATACCATTGATACGGCAAATGTAAATATATTGCATTATGTATGAGCAAAAATGTATTCTATGTACTGTATATACTGTATGTTTGCCACAGAAGGCTGCCTTCTGCGTTGTGTATTGGATTAATATCCGTCATAACTCGTGTATAATGTGTATAATTATTTCTAACTATAGCTAGGTTTCCATCCAATTGGCGACAGATTTTCATGTGAATATTCAAAAATCTGCATAAATAAAATGTGTATTTTCCCACCAGTGGTGTGTTTCCACCAAACTAATCTGTTGCAGATAAAAATCAGTGCGTGATGACGTAGTGCACACAAAATGTACTTTTTCGTTTAAGTTTTCATGTACTGAATAAAAATCTGAAGCTCAATGTGTTTCCATCACATTTTCAACTCTACCGATAGTTTTGTCACAAAAACTGTTGCGTTAAATAGCAAATGGTTTTGGCACATAAAGGTGTTTCTCGCATAATTGATTTTACAAGAAGATCCCACCATGTCAAATGAAGGAATTATCTGTCGGCATTTATAAAATTGTACAGAAACAACCTGTTTCCATCACAACTGTCATGTTTTTCTTTTATATGGTATGACTTTACTCGCATAAAAACTGTGGATAGAAACGTGGTTACTGTCTCCATTTGCTCTCTTTCCCCTCAAATCAATTTTTATGGCGTCTGAGTTTTATGGCACTCATCAGGTCATTTGGAGACACAGACTGTTTGATGCTGGGGGAAAGAGCTCTGAAATGAGAGATATAAATATGAATGTTTCCCCGTAGCCTCCAGGCTGCTACATCTGCCATGCCAGGATGCCTGTGTGTGTGTGTGTGTGTGTGTGTGTGTGTGTGTGTGTGTGTGTGTGTGTGTGTGTGTGTGTGTGTGTGTGTGTGTGTGTGTGTGTGTGTGTGTGTGCACGTGTGTGCACGTGTGTGCACGTGTGTGTGCGCGCGTGGGCGTGCGCGCGTGTGCGCATGCGCAAGGAAGAGAGGAGGAAAGAGACAGAAGGAGATGGATGGTTTTAAGAAGCATATACAGGTGTTCTGATACTTACACTGACACTATGGCCTCACCACAACCGTAACCGCACCCAACCTCTTGCAGGTCATCCCTGGCCATGACAAAAAAGGATGGGAAATCCGCCACCTCAGATCCACTCCCTACAGACACTTTCCCTCTCCATCAGCACTGATGACTGCATTTATCAAATCTTTCTCACTAGGTCTCATTGCGCTTTCGATTGTAATGGGGAAACTCATACAAGCCGATGCCACATCACTCGTCACTGCCGCGTCACTGCACTTGTCGGTTCCAGCTTCCATCAACCCTATTTCCCTTCAGAGATGCCAACACTGCCATAACCTGTACAGTAACAGTATGGTAGTAGACAATAACCATCCCTCTGAAAGCACTGGGCCCTTACATTATCCTTATCCCCCTCTCCATAGATGGACCATAAAGCAAGGCCCCCTCTTAGCAGCAGCGATAAGAGCGGCCTAAAGTTAAGCCTGATGAATGGTTGGATTTGTCCACTATAAACACTCCATCTCACCATCAAAGCTTACGTGTGAATGGACCACAAAGAGCTTTCTCTGAGGGCCACGGGCGGCCTGTTTGAAGTGGAGGGTTTAAGGAGTTAGCGTTTGTAAATATTAACACCTGGGCTAACCCAAATATGGGTTCATTTGGAGGGCATGTCTCGATCCCGGGTTAACCTCAGTGGTTTGCGCTACTGTGATGAGGCTGTGGACCAAAAGAACAATCCAAAGGATTTGGAGAGGGGTTGGATGGAAAGATTAAGGAGGAAATGGGAGAGTGTTTTCGTAATCTATCGATATAGATGTGTGCTTCATTCTGAGTGCACCTGTGGTACCTCTTCTTGAAGGCAGATCAGGGCAAAAATATTATTTTTATTTCACTTTTAATAAAGAACCAATTCGTTTTTCAAATCAGATCGTCTGGGACAGATGTGATTCCTATGAGAGAAATGCACTATTACACCCAGACTGAGCATATCTATTCTCGGGTGGCCTGGGGCGTCAGGTTCAGGTAAAGAAGAGGTTAATGACTGTCCAGCTGCCCTAGCATCTGTTAACCTCACCTCACCTCACGTCACCTCTGCCGCCTCCAGGTAAACATATGTTATGACCATCACAGGGATTCACCTTTCAAAGGCAGGATAGAGGATGTGTATCAGTATGATAAATAGATAAGACAACTCATCCTCCCTCTGTCACCTTCCCTCCTCTTGTTGAAGCTCCATGTCTCATGTCTATTCAGGAGTGTTGGTAGATGTGACCGTATATTATTCTCTCACTTAATCATTACACTGGACAGGAAGGGAGGAGAACCACAGATAGCATGGCATTGTCTCATCTTTGAGGTCATCTTTTCCAAGATGGCTACTTGCTTCACATTATCAAATATCTTGAAGCTTAATGAAACAAAACGTTGTTTCTCACGGTATGTATCTGTATGTATCAACATCGGTTGATAACAAACCTCCATACACACTCAAACTATATAATATTCTTACCCATTGACTTAATGCAGCGGTCTAGTATCAAATGAATAAATTGGACTAAACGGTGCCCTCCCCAGACCCAAAATGTCATAGCATCCCCTGCTGTTCACTGGTGAAACTACAACATGCATCACATCGGCATACTCATTCCACCTGTCTGATGACAGTATAGGTTACCATGGAGATACTTTCATAGCTCATGATTTCATTCTGTCCTTGTCTTTACTCCAATCATTTTATACAGTCCTGTTCATGTTAAAATACTGGACAGATTTCATTCTGGAACAGGCATAATGTTCTGTGAGATTGTCATCTCTTAAGAAAGGTACTGTAGGAGTCTTATATGATTACATCATAGGAGGTTGGTGGCACCTTAATTGGGGTGGAAGGGCTCGTGGTAATGGCTGGAGTGGAATGAGTGGAATGGTGTCAAATACATCAAACACATGGTTTCCATGTGTTTGATGCCATTCCACTTGCTGCGATCCGTTCTCAGCAGCCTCCTGTGAATTACATGCATCACTTGCATTTCAATTCAAACAGCTCTTACTAATAACTCAATTGGACTCTGACTGGCAAACAAGCCAGAACCCCGATTCAAACATATTGCGTCAAACACAGGCTTTTTTCCACAGAGGGCTGACTCGTTGTCAGTGAGAAATGTGAGGGACCTGTCTGCATCTCAAAAAGGAGTTGAAAAGATAACCTGGTGAGCCAACTTTGCAATTACACACTGGCTGCGATTCATATAAATTGAATAGGAGACAGCAGCTGGAAAAGCCAATCTCAAGCTACAGACATAATGATGATTGATAGAGCCATTAATTACCAGAGAGTTTTGTCCCAAAACCTTACTCATCTTTTTTGTAATAATAGATAATTACAATGTATGGATATCCTCAAAGACGGCTTGGATATAAAATCTCCCAGGCTGAAATGTAATGTGCAAAGTGGTGACTCCTCGTACTAGGCTACATGATTATCCTTGTGTAAATTATATAAATGCTCCATTGAAAATATGACTTATATCCTAAAATAAGTAGTTTTCCAAGCTGCCATTGAATAGTTGATGTTTATATGTGATGAAGGCTACAGAGTGAATGGCAGTGAAATGTACCAACGTAACAGAAGAAACCTTTTGTGAGATTTCAAAGGAAAATAGTCGCTGGGCCTTCAGACAATACTAAAGATACCAGCGTGAAAGGATGACGTGTCAAATTCTTGGCAGCAAGTATATTAGGGACCTTTTCAGCCAACAGCATTGTTCTTAAAAAGAACACAACACTACTGCAGTCTTAGATACTTCCACAGGGTGCCAGTGTAACCTCACATTTCACTCTCTCAAACTCAAGCTCCTCGCTTCTTTCGTCTACCTCTCTCCCCCTCTCCCTCCTGTCTTCTTCTTCCTCACAGCCCATCCCCCTCCCTCCCTCTCTCCCTCCCTCTTCCTTTTCCCTCGATATGCATATTCAGGTTTTGGCCACACCCTCACAGAGCACTATGTCAATTTCCTCCCTACAGGTAATCACATTAACCCGCCCTATCCCTGTCAGTCACAGGGTCGTCATGGAGATCATACTGATGATCAGTTGTGCTGCCTTTCATAACCACACTGAAAGGGTGCTGCAAAAATACCTTAATAACTGATGGTGGTTTATGCAAATCCAGCAGAGTTCATACGTGCAGGACGTATAAGATGAAATGGGGGGGAAAGGAGGTTCACACTCTAGGATGTGTCCCTGAAGTATTTTCTTGATAGTTACCACACACTGTAAAAGCTACATTTAAAACAACTGTTCAATTAGGACAGGTCTTTTGCAGGCTTAGGCTACAGCAAATGTGTGTAATTTTTTTTTTTTTTACATGAAACACAAGCATTGGGACAGCTGTCAATCAGAAGCTAGTTGTCTGGTCCATGGCTCAGAGGCAGTATGGTGTTGGTTCCACGAGGGAGACCAGCGACAGTACATCCATCTGGCTTGGTGCAACCCTCTCCCAGATGAAGTGCTGACAATAGGAGAACGCTGTAAGAACGTTTGGGTGACATTGAGCTTATGGCGCAGTATCTCCTAGCAGGCTCTCGCACCATAAATCAATTCATCAATCAATCAATCGGCCTGTCCGTCTGTCTAGCCGTCTGTTCGTTTGTCAGTCTGTCTCTCTGTCTTCAGCATTGCTCAATGCAAGACGTCACACCACACTTATCTCCCTAGAACAACAGCAATTATGGTCAATCAAAATGACAACGGCTGCAAAAGCAATTAAGTCAATCAATGAACCAATCCCAACCAATCAATTCATCTATACTTTTCATTGCATTATTGGTTTTGAAACATGTGCATCCCTCAATGTAGGACCAGCAGCAATATCCAGGGTGATACATTCATTTCAGTAATAATTATTTTACAGTATGATACCTACAGTACCATTTTCCTAATGAAGCCATAGGGTTTGCAGGCTTTTAGTCTTTTAGCCTAAAACAGCCAACGGTAGTTTTCCAAACCATTGCAACAGTGCAGACTCAGTACAAGAGTCAGACAGACTGACTGACTACTGGACATATGTCTTCTATCTATACCCCCATCACCATACTGCATATGTCGATGGACACGATCTGAAGTTCTGGCCTCTATGTCGATCCATCAGGCAGTCCCTACACCGTGAGATGGGCTGCTATTATTTACAGCGTGCACGATACAGCGCCATAACAGAGGATTGCTTTCCCATTAGCTCGTCAACAGGCCCTAAACTTAATTTGGGGTGATTTGTGCTTGAGAGCATCGCTCAGCCATTGATTACCGTGTCAGTAAGGGGAAAAGGGATATGTGCTAACACCGCAATGATATCCTGACTGGGGGTGTTTGTGAGGTGGAAGGCTGCTGTTCCGAGATAATGTCGGCTCCTCTCCCAGCAGACCTTCAAATGTCACGCAACCTCCTTTTTCGGGTGTGAAATATCTCATGGCAACTGTCCACTCAGCCTCCAAAATGGCGGCCGTGTCCTTTGAGTAGCCATAGTGAGTTCACAGAGACGTGTTAGTGCAGATATCGGCAAGGAATCCAGTTTCCAGTTACTGCTACGAGAATCCTAAACAGTGTATCGAAGACAGCAGCATGTTTAGACCTTGTATTAACCATGCCCTATTGGAAGGGGACTCCATGTCAACGAACCCAAGTGAGAAAAACAACAACAGCACAAGAGGCTGCAATGAGAAGGGAGAGGAACAGGGAGAAACAGACGGGCAAAATTCACATACAGGATGATTTTATGTAGCCATTTTCTCGTTGGCAAAAATCAGGTAGCTCCTTCTCCGTATCAAAAATTGTGCACCCTTTACATGCCTACTGAACGCAACCCATGAGAAGAACTGAAAAGAACAAAATGGTGCCAGACAAACTGCTCAAAGCTACCTGCAGAGGGCAGGCGAGAGTGGCTGTTTCACCTGCATAGGGCATGAGAGAGGGGCTGTGTCACCTACAGAAGGCAGCTCAGAGAGAGCTGTTCCTCTCTCTGACTGAGGTGAGGAGAAGAGTGAGACAATGTCAGCATGGCCTCTCTTATCTCACAATGGCAGTCAGAGGGAGGAAATATATAGGGAGGAAAGACGAGAGATGGACTGAATATAGGACAGCATGGGAGTGATAGGGTGTAGAAGGTAGGTGATAGAGAGAATGAAGAAAACAAGAAACAACAAGAAAAGTTAGAGCAAGACGAGAGAGAGCATGGGAGTGAAGTAGGAATACATTTAAGAGTAAAAGAAATCGAGAGAAAATAGAAAATGGGAGAGGGGAGAGTCAAGAATGAATTAGAGAGTGAAAGAGAGAGATAAAGAGAGAGAAAGACAGACAAAAAGAAATAGACAGGAGAGAGAGAGAGACATGAGAGAGAGAGAAAAAGAGAGAGTAGGAGGCTAGTACCAGTGACTGTGAGATGATGCATGTCTGAGCACCAGTGGGGTGGCAGAGGGAGGGAGGAGGGCTGTGATTGGTTAATGGGGGCTGCTGAGTATGAGCCTGGGGAGAAATGAACTCTGGGAGATTCCTGACTGTGGCGGCACAGAGAGCGGAAGGGGGGGGCCTGGCAGAGCACACGGGACAGCTGCCGAGAGAGAGAGAGAGCACACAGTACGACACACACACACTGAGTGCCAACCAGACACCCAGATCGAGTCCACACCTCTGCGTGAGCTGGCACTGACATGGCTAGCTGACACTAAATGTTCCTACTGTGGCCACAGCTGACACAAACACATCTCAGAGAGGTGGCCTCAGTTGACACAAAACCTTCCTGCAACATTGCATCCTCTGGCATTAAACATCGCTTCAACGTTGCTGAATCTGGCACAAGTACATCAGTGTCAGGTAGTCTCAGTTCCATTTCAACCAACCAGCAACATAATTAAATTATATTGAGATTTTTTTTTTTTAAATGGAATATGAATAGAGCGTTGTCACTGGTGTCACACTGGTGTGTGAAAGAGTGTGTGTGTGTTTGTGTGTACCTGTCTGTGTGAATGTGTCACTTCATTGAGAGGCCCATCTCCAGTATAGTAAAGGAACTTATTTGTCCCAGCACCCAGTCACTGTGGCCTGATTTCCCCAGGTGGCCTAGCACCCAACCCCCCGCTGTCTAACGTTCTTCAGCCATGGCTGCTTCAAAGGCCCCACTGGAGCTCAGGGTGACAGATTCATGAGGTGTGTGTATGTGGTGTGTGTGTTTCTAAGTGTGTTTGAGGGTTTAGAGGGTTAGAGTGGTCTCTGTCTGTGTGTGTGTGTGTGTGTGTGTGTGTGTGTGTGTGCGTGCGTGCGTGCGTGCGTGCGTGCGTGCGTGCGTGCGTGCGTGCGTGCGTGCGTGCGTGCGTGCGTGCGTGCGTGTAGGTGGATAGAGGCCCTAATCAGGTCCACAGAGACTGGTGGGAGGGTGGAGGGTTGGAGTTTTGGAGGATGGAAGGTTGGGTATGGTGGGACACCTTGTCAGCTAAAACACATCAGACAAAAGAAAGTGCTCTTATTGGGTTACTGTCAAATCTGGGAGGGGAGATATTAGATTAAAAATGTCTGGGGCATTACATTGTTGGAGTTTTGGTTTTCTCTATGTTGGTATTGGCCCTTGACATATTGCAACTTTGCAGAGGCACATTATATACACTACATGGCCAAAAGAATGTGGACAAACCATCAAATAAGTGGATTCGGCTATTTCAGCCACACCCATTGCTGACAGTTGTATAAAATAGAGGACACATCCATGCAATCTCCATAGACATTGGCAGTAGAATGGCCCGTACTCAAGAGCTCAGTGACTTTCAACGTGGCAATGTCATAGGATGCCACCTTTCCAACAAGTCAGTTGGTCAAATTTCTGCCCTGCTAGAGCTGCCCCGGTCAACTGTAAATTCCATTATTGTGAAGTGGAAACGTCTAGGCGCAACAACGGCTAACCCGTGACGTGGTAGGCCACACAAGCTCACAGAATGGGACCGTCAAGTGCTGAACGGCATAGCGTGTAAAAATCGGCTGTCCTCTGTTGCAACACTAACTACCGAGTTCCAAACTGCCTCTGGAAGCAGCGTCAGCACAAGAACTGTTCAACGGGAGCTTCATGAAATGGGTTTCCATGCACGAGCAGCTTAACAAGCCTAAGATAACTATGCACAATGCCAAGCTTTGGCTGGAGTGATGTAAAGCTCACCGCCATTGGACTCTGGAGCATTCTCTGGAGTGATGAATCACGCTTCACAATCTGGCAGTCCAACGGACAAATCTGGGTTTGGCGCATGCCAGGAAAACATTACCTGCTCGAATATATAGTGCCAACTGTAAAGTTTGGTGGAGGAAGAATAATGGTCTGGGGCTGTTTTTCATGATTTGGGCAAGGCCCCTTAGTTCCAGTGAAGGGAAATCTTAACGCTACAGCATACAATGACATTCTAGATGATTCTGTGCTTCCAACTTTGTGCTAACAGTTTGGCGATGGCTATTTCCTGTTTCAGCATGACAATGTCCCCGTGCACAAAGCGAGGTCCAGACAGAAATGGTTTGTCGAGATCGGTGTGTAAGAACTTGACTGGCCTGCACAGAGCCCTGATCTCAACCCCGTTGACCACCTTTGGTATGAATTGGAAGACCAACTGTGAGCCAGGCTTAATTGCCCAACATCAGTTCCCAACCACACTAATGCTCTTGTGACTGAATGGAAGAAAGTCCCAGCAGCAATGTTCCAACATCTAGTGGAAAGCCTTCCCAGAAGAGTGTACGCTGTTATAGCAGCAAAGAGGGAACCAACTCCATATTAATGCCCATGATTTTGGAATGAGATGTTCGACGAGCCCGTGTCCACATACTTTTGGTGGAATGTGGTTTTTTTTTCCTGAGGAAATTTGTGTTGCAGTGTCTATGCATGCACATACTGTCAAACTGTTTATCTGTGTGTCCATCCTGTTTTTTTTGTGTAGAATCCATGTTTGGTATGTGCATTTATGTGTGTGTGTCGTCTGTTTGTTGGTGTGTGTGTGTGTGTGATTACTTCTGTGGCTGTGTGTGCTGGGATGTAAGATTTATCCCAGTTGCTCGATGGTACTTCATTATCATCTGGCTTTGAGAGGGCACCATCTCAAAACAATTTATGAAAGACACCTTTATTGTGCCCTGTAAAAAAAAAGAGATTGATCCTCTCTCTCTCTCTTCATCATATAGAGTCCTACACGCTCCATTAAAAGAGCCTGGCTTTACACTTTACTACATTTTAAACGGACATATGTCTAGCCAGCTCTGGCATGCGGTGCTAAGGCAGAAAGGAGCTTTAGGACCCGGACCTTCAGCTGTATGAACTTCTATCTCCTTAGCTAAATGAGACTGGACTTTCAGTCTGACTGTGGCTGACTTAGGGCTAGTCCAGGCTAGGTTGACTGGGGCCAATCTTCCTGCTTAATTGCACCACTAAATAACACTGTCCATGTTTAATTCAATGACTTCTTATTGCGTTTGTTAGGTTTGGAAGACATGAAGACATAGAGATACTGAGACATGGAGTACTGGGGATAGAATGAGAAGAGTGATTCTCTGTGGCTAGAACTGTGTGGAGATATGCTGCAATTCAATCCAATGAGACCTCTGGGCATAGGAAGGGATCTAGTGGGCGATCCTTGGGGCAGAAGGGTACACCAACACAAGAATACTATTGAGGGTATATCATAGTGAGACAAGAACGCTATCGAAGGTAAACAGTACAATGAGATAAGGGTGATGAGGTGCTTAACGTGGTGTTACTGTTACAAAAGAGGTACACGTAAATGTGTGTGTTTCCTCTAGGTGGCCCTGGTTGTCATGGTGATTTACATAAGGCCACCCCAGGGGAGTCCCATCACAACCATCTCATTCTAACCCCACTCTAATTGGCCAACGAGTCAATCTGCAGCTGGAGGGCGACTCTGTTCATTTCACTGAGGGGTTACAGTTGAGGTGACTGGAAATCACAGAGGAGATGGAACTGAATACAGACAGGAAGAAAGTGTTATCAATTGAAGTCCAAGAGGGGTGTAAAAACTGGACTAGCCTGAGATAGTAATTGAACTGAGTGAATATAGAATAGCTACATCTGAGTCAGGCAGGTTGACCCTTCATTTGCTATCATTGCACCATAAGGAGGAGGAGGACGGGGAGGAAGAGGAGGAGCAGGAGGAGAATGAGGAAGAGGGGGAGATGGACAGTGTTGCAGTTTTTATCGATCACTTTGGCGCATTTTTCAGGTGTAAGTGATATATTTTCAAAATTCTTCTACAAAACTGATAACACTTGTAATGCCCCCTAATCCTCTGTACAGAACCTTTGATTGTGCATTCTTTGGGGTTTACACATTGTTCACCCTTGAGTTATTCATGCAAAATCAGTTGTCAGTGAAATACCATGAGAACATTTTGTGTAGACACCATTACATCACATAATGATAGGCTCACCATTTAGTCATTTAGAATACTATTTAATCCAATAGCAAAAATACAAGGTAGACATTTCAAAACTGTTCTTTTTGAAGTGCTGTATAGAAAGAAAAATAGGGCTCCAGACATTTACATTTACATTACATTTAAGTCATTTAGCAGACGCTCTTATCCAGAGCGACTTACAAATTGGTGCATTTACCTTATGATATCCAGTGGAACAACCACTTTACAATAGTGCATCTAACTCTTTTAAGGGGGGGGGGGGGTTAGAAGGATTACTTTATCCTATCCTAGGTATTCCTTAAAGAGGTGGGGTTTCAGGTGTCTCCGGAAGGTGGTGATTGACTCCGCTGACCTGGCGTCGTGAGGGAGTTTGTTCCACCATTGGGGTGCCAGAGCAGCGAACAGTTTTGACTGGGCTGAGCGGGAACTGTACTTCCTCAGAGGTAGGGAGGCGAGCAGGCCAGAGGTGGATGAACGCAGTGCCCTTGTTTGGGTGTAGGGCCTGATCAGAGCCTGAAGGTACGGAGGTGCCGTTCCCCTCACAGCTCCGTAGGCAAGCACCATGGTCTTGTAGCGGATGCGAGCTTCAACTGGAAGCCAGTGGAGAGAGCGGAGGAGCGGGGTGACGTGAGAGAACTTGGGAAGGTTGAACACCAGACGGGCTGCGGCGTTCTGGATGAGTTGTAGGGGTTTAATGGCACAGGCAGGGAGCCCAGCCAACAGCGAGTTGCAGTAATCCAGACGGGAGATGACAAGTGCCTGGATTAGGACCTGCGCCGCTTCCTGTGTGAGGCAGGGTCGTACTCTGCGAATGTTGTAGAGCATGAACCTACAGGAACGGGTCACCGCCTTGATGTTAGTTGAGAACGACAGGGTGTTGTCCAGGATCACGCCAAGGTTCTTAGCACTCTGGGAGGAGGACACAATGGAGTTGTCAACCGTGATGGCGAGATCATGGAACGGGCAGTCCTTCCCCGGGAGGAAGAGCAGCTCCGTCTTGCCGAGGTTCAGCTTGAGGTGGTGATCCGTGATCCACACTGATATGTCTGCCAGACATGCAGAGATGCGATTCGCCACCTGGTTATCAGAAGGGGGAAAGGAGAAGATTAATTGTGTGTCGTCTGCATAGCAATGATAGGAGAGACCATGTGAGGATATGACAGAGCCAAGTGACTTGGTGTATAGCGAGAATAGGAGAGGGCCTAGAACAGAGCCCTGGGGGACACCAGTGGTGAGAGCACGTGGTGCGGAGACAGATTCTCGCCACGCCACCTGGTAGGAGCGACCTGTCAGGTAGGACGCAATCCAAGCGTGGGCCGCGCCGGAGATGCCCAACTCGGAGAGGGTGGAGAGGAGGATCTGATGGTTCACAGTATCAAAGGCAGCCGATAGGTCTAGGAGGATGAGAGCAGAGGAGAGAGAGTTAGCTTTAGCAGTGCGGAGCGCCTCCGTGACACAGAGAAGAGCAGTCTCAGTTGAATGACTAGTCTTGAAACCTGACTGATTTGGATCAAGAAGGTCATTCTGAGAGAGATAGCAGGAGAGCTGGCCAAGGACGGCACGTTCAAGAGTTTTGGAGAGAAAAGAAAGAAGGGATACTGGTCTGTAGTTGTTGACATCGGAGGGATCGAGTGTAGGTTTTTTCAGAAGGGGTGCAACTCTCGCTCTCTTGAAGACGGAAGGGACGTAGCCAGCGGTCAAGGATGAGTTGATGAGCGAGGTGAGGTAAGGGAGAAGGTCTCCGGAAATGGTCTGGAGAAGAGAGGAGGGGATAGGTTCAAGCGGGCAGGTTGTTGGGCGGCCGGCCGTCACAAGACGCGAGATTTCATCTGGAGAGAGAGGGGAGAAAGAGGTCAAAACACAGGGTAGGGCAGTGTGAGCAGAACCAGCGGTGTCGTTTGACTTAGCAAACGAGGATCGGATGTCGTCGACCTTCTTTTCAAAATGGTTGACGAAGTCATCCGCAGAGAGGGAGGAGGGGGGGGGGGGATTCAGGAGGGAGGAGAGCTTCCTAGGGTTAGAGGCAGATGCTTGGAATTTAGAGTGGTAGAAAGTGGCTTTAGCAGCAGAGACAGAAGAGGAGAATGTAGAGAGGAGGGAGTGAAAGGATGCCAGGTCCGCAGGGAGGCGAGTTTCCCTCATTTCCGCTCGGCTGCCCGGAGCCCTGTTCTGTGAGCTCGCAATGAGTCGTCGAGCCACGGAGCAGGAGGGGAGGACCGAGCCGGCCTGGAGGATAGGGGACATAGAGAGTCAAAGGATGCAGAAAGGGAGGAGAGGAGGGTTGAGGAGGCAGAATCAGGAGATAGGTTGGAGAAGGTTTGAGCAGAGGGAAGAGATGATAGGATGGAAGAGGAGAGAGTAGCGGGGGAGAGAGAGCGAAGGTTGGGACGGCGCGATACCATCCGAGTAGGGGCAGTGTGGGAAGTGTTGGATGAGAGCGAGAGGGAAAAGGATACAAGGTAGTGGTCGGAGACTTGGAGGGGAGTTGCAATGAGATTAGTGGAAGAACAGCATCTAGTAAAGATGAGGTCAAGCGTATTGCCTGCCTTGTGAGTAGGGGGGAAGGTGAGAGGGTGAGGTCAAAAGAGGAGAGGAGTGGAAAGAAGGAGGCAGAGAGGAATGAGTCAAAGGTAGACGTGGGGAGGTTAAAGTCACCCAGAACTGTGAGAGGTGAGCCATCCTCAGGAAAGGAACTTATCAAGGCGTCAAGCTCATTGATGAACTCTCCAAGGGAACCTGGAGGGCGATAAATGATAAGGATGTTAAGCTTGAAAGGGCTGGTAACTGTGACAGCATGGAATTCAAAGGAGGCGATAGACAGATGGGTCAGGGGAGAAAGAGAGAATGTCCACTTGGGAGAGATGAGGATCCCAGTGCCACCACCCCGCTGACCAGAAGCTCTCGGGGTGTGCGAGAACACGTGGGCAGACGAGGAGAGAGCAGTAGGAGTAGCAGTGTTATCTGTGGTAATCCATGTTTCCGTCAGTGCCAAGAAGTCGAGGGACTGGAGGGAAGCATAGGCTGAGATGAACTCTGCCTTGTTGGCCGCAGATCGGCAGTTCCAGAGGCTGCCGGAGACCTGGAACTCCACGTGGGTCGTGCGCGCTGGGACCACCAGGTTAGAGTGGCAGCGGCCACGCGGTGTGAAGCGTTTGTATGGTCTGTGCAGAGAGGAGAGAAGAGGGATAGACAGACACATAGTTGACAGGCTACAGAAGAGGCTACGCTAATGCAAAGGAGATTGGAATGACAAGTGGACTACACGTCTCGAATGTTCAGAAAGTTAAGCTTACGTTGCAAAAAATCTTATTGACTAAAATGATACAGTACTGCTGGCTGGTGAAGTAGGCTAGCTAGCAGTGGCTGCGTTGTTGACTTTGTTTGAAAGTGTAGCTGGCTAGGTGACCTCGATAACTGGCTAGGTAACCTCGATAACCTCGATAATTACTCTAAACTACACAATTATCTTGGATACAAAAAGACAGCAAAGACAACTATGTAGCTAGCTAACACTACACTAATCAAGTCGTTCCGTTGTAATGTAATAGTTTCTACAGTGCTGCTATTCGGTAGAAGTTGGCTAGCTGGCTAGCTAGCAGTGTTGACTAGGTAGGAGAACGGCGGCGCGGCGGACGAAAATAGCTGGCTAGCTAACCTCGATAATTACTCTAAACTACACAATTATCTTAGATACAAAGACAGCAAAGACAACTATGTAGCTAGCTAACACTACACTAAACAAGTCGTTCCGTTGTAATGTAATAGTTTCTACAGTGCTGCTATTCGGTAGAAGTTGGCTAGCTGGCTAGCTAGCAGTGTTGACTACGTTAGAAGGACAAAAATAGCTGGCTAGCTAACCTCGATAATTACTCTAAACTACACAATTATCTTTGATACAAAGACGGCTATGTAGCTAGCTAAGAAAAAATTGCTAAGATCAAACAAATCAAACCGTTGTACTGTAATGAAATGAAATGAAATGTAATACTACCTGTGGAGCGAAGCGAAATGCGACTACTCGCTCCAACCCGGAAGTGAGTTTCCAGACTGTGACCATTTAGTCGCATTTTGCGACCCTTTGACTTGGCTGTGCACATTATAATTTTAATTAGTCACACTGGTTCAACCTGCACATTCTACCTGGTCACCTCAAATCAAAACATCACATTTTGGGGGATAAAACCCTTGTGATTGTATAACATTTCAAAATGCAACTACGGGTAAAAAACACAACTTTGAAAGCAACTAGTTGTCCATATTAAAGAGAGGATGGTCTCAGCTTTCTGTAGGTATCATTTGCATTTCTCAATGATCATTATTTAGCTCAAAGCACACTGTTTTACAATCAAGATATCTGATATTGCTTTGAAATACGGAGCGTGCAAAATTGTGCATTGGCCATCGCAAGTGCACTAGGCCTCATTACAAAGTTTTTTTTAGGACATTACATTTACTGTTAGATTAATACATGGCTACTAGCAGTAGGTGTTATATTTTGATCTAATGTGTTTGAGTTTCCACTGCCTCAGTTTCCACTTCCTTGAATGAGGCCTATATACTGTATAATATTAGTCAGGAGCGCAACTGTGGTTTTAGAAGTGTGGGGGACATATATGTTTTTACTCAGTCAGATAAACAACGTACCCGGCCGCTTGTTTTGAATCACATTCCAATTATAAAACTGGGGGGGACAAAATTGGAAATGGTTTAATAAAAAAAAAAATGAATATCCAAAACATACAATATACTTCCAGTGAAGCCGCTCAACAACTACAACACACCAGTCATCCAACAGACTCCCATTCAGAGCGGCACACAGAAGCATCCAGGGTCAACGACAGGCTCGTGGTAATTGCTGGAGCGGAATGGTATCAAATACAGTGCATTCGGAAAGTTTTCAGACACCTTGACTTTTTCCACGTTTTGTTACGTTACAGCCTTATTCTAAAATTGATTAAATTTTTTTTAAATAATGTTTGCACATTTCTAAAAAATAAAATACAGAAATACCTTATTTACATAAGTATTCAGATCCTTTTCTATGACTCCTGTTTCCATTGGTTATCCTTGAGATGTTTCTACAACTTAATTGGAGTCCACCTGTGGTAAATTCAATGGAATGGACATGATATGGAAAGGCACACACCTGTCTATATAAGTTCCCCCAGTTGACAGTGCATGTCAGAGCAAAAACCAAGACATGAGGTAGAAGGAATTGTGCGTAGAACTCCGAGACAGGATTGTGTCGAGGCACAGATCTGGGGAAGGGTAACAAAATATTTCTGTAGCATTGAAGGTCCCCAAGAACACAGTGGCCGCCATCATTCTTAAATGGAAGAAGTTTTGAACCACCTAGATCTGGCCGCCCGAACAAACAGAGCAATCGGGGATAAGGGCCTTGGTCAGGGAGGTGACCAAGAACCTGATGGTCACTCTGACAGAGCTCCAGAGTTCCTCTGTGGAGATGGGAGAAACTTCCAGAAGGACAACCATCTCTGCAGCACTCTACCAATAAGGCCTGTATGGTAGAGTGGCCAGACAGAAGCCACTCCTCAGTAAAAGGCACATGACAGCCCGCTTGGAGTTTGCCAAAAGGCAACTAAAGGACTCAGACCATGAGAAACAAGATTCGATGGGTGGATGAAACCAAGATTGAACTCTTTGGCCTGAACAGGAAAAAGAAACAGAGGTTTCGCAGAAGGAGATCGGAGTGCCTTGTGAGGATCCGGCAACGAGTGGCTAATCTGCCTTTGCCATCGGTACTATTGGCCAACGTACAATCGCTGGATAATAAAGTGGACGAACTAAAAGCATGTATATCCTACCAACGGGACATTAAAAACTGTAATGTCTTATGTTTCACCAAGTCGTGGCTGAACGAAGACATGAATAACATACAGGATAGAACAGCAGCCTCTGGTAAGACAAGGGGTGGCTGTTTATGTATATTTGTAAACAACAGTTGGTGCATGATATCATCGGAAGTCTCAAGGTTTTGCTCTCCATGGGTAGAGTATCTCACGATAAGCTTTAGACCCCACTATCTACCTAGAGCGTTTCATCTATATTCTTTGTAGCTGTCTATTTACCACCACAAACCGATGCTGGCACTAAGACCGCACTCAATGAGCTGTATACGGCCATAAGCAAACAGGAGAACGCTCATCCAGAGACGGCGCTCCTAGTGTCCCGGGACTTTAACGCAGGGAAACTTAAATCCGTTTTTCCTCATTTCTACCAGCATGTTAAATGTGCAACCGGAGGGGAAGAAAACTCTAGACCACCTTTACTACACACACAGAGATGCATACAAAGCTCTCCCTCGCCCTCCATTTGGCAAATCTGACCATAATTCAATCCTTCCTGATTCCGGCTTACAAGCAAAAATTAAAGCAGGAAGCGCCAGTGACTCGGTCAATAAAAAAGTGGTCAGATGAAGCAGATGCTAAGCTACAGGACTGTTTTGCTAGCACAGACTGGAATATGTTCCGGGATTCTTCCGATGGCATTGAGGAGTACGCCACATCAGTCATTGGCCTCATCAAGTACATCGATGATGTCGTCCCCACAGTGACTGTACGTACATACCCCAACCAGAAGTCATGGATTACAGGCAACATCCGCACTGAGCTAAAGGATAGAGCTGCCGCTTTCAAGGAGCAGGACTCTAACCCGGAAGCTTATAAGAAATCCCGCTATGCCCTCCGACGAACCCCATCAAACAGGCAAAGCGTCAATACAGGACTAAGATTGAATCGTACTACACCGGATCTGACACTCGTTGGTTGTGGCAGGGCTTGCAAACTATTACATACTACAAAGGGAAGCACAGTTGAGAGATGCCCAGTGACACGAGCCTACCAGACAAGCTAAATTACTTCTATGCTCACTTCGAGGCAAGTAACACTGAAACATGCATGAGAGCATCAGCTGTTCTGGACGAATGTGTGATCACGCTCTCCGCAGCCAATGTGAGTAAGACCTTTAAACAGGTCAACATTCACAAGGCTGCAGTGCCAGAAAGATTACCAGGACGTGTACTCCGAGCATGCGCTGACTGGCAAGTGTCTTCACTGACATTTTAAACCTCTTCCTGTCTGAGTCTGTAATACCAACATGTTTCAAGCAGACCACCATAGTCGCTGTGCCCAAGGACACTAAGGTAACCTGCCTAAATGACTACCGACCCGTAGCACTCACGTCTGTAGCCATGAAGTGCTTTGAAAGGCTGGTCATGGCTCACATCAACACCATTATCCCAGAAACACTAGACCCACTCCAATTTTTATACCACCCCAACAGATCCACAGATGATGCAATCTCTATTTCACCTGGACAAAAGGAACACCTATGTGAGAATGCTATTCATTGACTACAGCTCAGCGTTCAACACCTTAGTGCCCTCAAAGCTCATCACTAAGCTAAGGATCCTGGGATGAAACACCTCCCTCTGCAACCAGATCCCGGACTTCCTGACAGGTCGCCCCCCAGGTGGTAAAGGTAGGTAAAAACAGGGTGTTTTTACCTCAGGGGTGTGTGCTCAGTCCCCTCCTGTACTCCCTGTTCAGTCATGACTGCACGACTCAAAACACCATCATTAAGATTGCCGATGACACAACAGTGGTAGGCCTGATCACCAACAACAATGAGACTATAGGGAGGAGCCTATAGGGAGGAGGTCATAGACCTGACCATGTGGTGCAAGGACAACAACCTCTCCCTCAACGTGATAAAGACAAAGGAGATGATTGTGGACTACAGGAAAAGGAGGACCGAGCACACCCCCATTCTCATCGATGGGGCTGTAGTGGAGCAGGTTGAGAGCTTCAAGTTCCTTGGCGTCCACATCACCAACAAACTAACATGGTCCAAGCATACCAAGACAGCCGACAAAACCTATTCCCCCTCAGGAGACTGAAAAGATTTGGCATGGGTCCTCAGATCCTCAAAAGGTTCTACAGCTGCACCATTGAGAGCATCCTGACAGGTTGCATCATTGCCTGGTATGGCAACTGCTCGGCCTCCGACCGCAGGGCACTACAGAGAGTAGTGTGTATGGCCCAGTACATCACTGTCTCCAAGCTTCCTGTCATCCAGGACCTCTATACCCGGCGGTGTCAGAGGAAGGCCCTAAAATTTGTCAAAGACTCCAGCCACCCTAGTCATAGACTGCTCTCTATGGCAAGCGGAGCACCAAGTCTAGGTCCAAGAGGCTTCTAAACAGCTTCTACCCCGAAGCCATCAGACTCCTGAACATCTAATCAAATGGCTACCCACACTATTTGCATCCCACCCGCCCCCCTTACGCTGCTGCTACTCTCTGTTATTATGTATGCATAGTCAATTTAATAACGCTGCCTACATGTACATATTACCTCAATTACCTTGACTAACCGGTTCCCCCGCACATTCACTCTGTACCTGTACCCCCTGTATATAGGCTCCTTATTGTTATTTTACTGCTGCTCTTTAATTATTTGTTACTTTTATTTCATTTTTTTGTTTGTATTTTTCTTAAAACTGCATTGTTGGTTATGGGCTTGTAAGTAAGCATTCCACTGTAAGGTATTTGGCACATGTGACAAATTTAATTTGATTTGATTTGAATACCAAGCATCACCTCTGGAGGAAACCTGTCACCTTCCCTACTGTGAAGCATGGTGGTGGCAGCATCATTACTTTGGGGATGTTTTTCAGCGTCAGGGACTTAGAGACTTGTCAGGAATGAGGGAAAGATGAACAGAGAAAAATACAGAGAGATCCTTGATGAAAACCTGCTCCAGAGCTCTCTGGACCTAAGACTGGGGTGAAGGTTCACCTTCCAACAGAACAGCGCCCCTAATCACACAGCTAAGACAATGCAGGAGTGGCTTTGGGACAAGTCTCTGAATGTCCTTGAGGGGCCCAGCCAGAGCCCGGACTTCAACTCGATCGAACATCTCTGGAGAGACCTGAAAATAGCTGAGACCTGAAAAAAGAGCTGTAATCACTGCCAATAGTTCGTCAACAAAGTACTGAGTAAAGAGTCTGAATAATTATGTAAATGTGATATTTCGGGGGGTTATTTTTTTTGGGGCCAAACATTTCTAAAAACCTGTTTTTGCTTTGTTATTATGGGGTATTGATGGAAAAAAACAATACAATTTAATCAATTTTAGAATAAGGCTGTAACATAACAACATGTGGAAAAAGTCTAGGGGTCTGAATACTTTCCGAATGCACAGTACATCCGAGAAACATTCTCTAAATGTTCTCTAAATGAACAAAACGTAAAGATTATTTGGAGGTTTTTGAATAACGTCCTTAAAACGTTCACTGAATGTTTCAATAAGACTGTTGATAACACTGCTTGCTTAATTTGGATTATGTAACGATGTACGCTGAGAGTCGGGAATTTAATAACGCTGCCTACATGTACATATTACCTCAATTACCTTGACTAACCGGTGCCCCCGCACATTCACTCTGTACCTGTACCCCCTGTATATAGGCTCCTCATTGTTATTTTACTGCTGCTCTTTAATTATTTGTTACTTTTATTTCATTTTTTTGTTTGTATTTTTCTTAAAACTGCATTGTTGGTTATGGGCTTGTAAGTAAGCATTCCACTGTAAGGTATTTGGCACGTGACAAATTTAATTTGATTTGAATACCAAGCATCACCTCTGGAGGAAACCTGTCACCTTCCCTACTGTGAAGCATGGTGGTGGCAGCGTCATTACTTTGGGGATGTTTTTCAGCGTCAGGGACTCAGAGACTAGTCAGGAATGAGGGAAAGATGAACAGAGAAAAATACAGAGAGATCCTTGATGAAAACCTGCTCCAGAGCTCTCTGGACCTAAGACTGGGGTGAAGGTTCACCTTCCAACAGAACAGCGCCCCTAATCACACAGCTAAGATAATGCAGGAGTGGCTTTGGAACAAGTCTCTGAATGTCCTTGAGGGGCCCAGCCAGAGGTTTTTGAATAACGTCCTTAAAACGTTCACTGAATGTTTCAATAAGACTGTTCATAACACTGCTTGCTTAGTTTGGATTATGTAACGATGTACGCTGAGAGTCGGGAAGCAAGTTCAGGGAGGGAATACGTTTAATAACTAAATTAACAAAACAAGAAACAAGAACAGCGCACCAACATGAAACAGCAACAATGGCGACTGGGGAAGAACCCAAAGGGAGTGACATATAAAGGGCAGGTAATCAAGGAGGTGATGGAGTCCAGGTGAGTGTCATTATGCGTGTACCGCTGGTGAGCGCCATAACGAGCAGCCTGGTGACCTAGAGGCTAGAGAGGGAACACACGTGACAGATTAACTGTTTTGAACTTCAAGCACAGATAAGACACATGGAAATGAATTTGCTTAGCCATTAATCATGCATTTTTTTAAATAATGGCACAGCATCAGTGAGATTCAAACCAATGGTCTTCTGTTCTCTATCCATGGAATTAGTCCACTGTGCCAACAGCATGGACATAACATGCCATGTTTTTTAACTCATACAAAGATGTTCATTTAACTCTATTCAAACAGACCCCATTTGAAAGGAAACAAGCACTCATTAAGATCAAGTGTGGCCAATTAGTGGGAGCGGCCAACACACCTGAACACACTTAACAAGATAGAGGATAGAGAGAGTTTTGTTGATGCTGAGAACCGAATGTGTATATAAATCAAATTGTATTGGTCACATATACATATTTAGCAGATGTTATTGCAGGTGTAGGGAAATGCTTGTGTTCCTATCTCCAACAGTGCAGTAGTATCTAACAATTCACAACAATACACACAAATCTAAAAGTAAAAGAATGGAATTAAGAAATATCTAAATATTGGGACGAGCAATGTCGGAGTGGCATTGACTAAAATACAGTAAAACAGTATATAAATATGAAATTAGTAAAACAGTATGTAAACATTATTAAAGTGACTAGTGTTCCATTATTAAAGTGACCAGTGATTCCTTGTCTATGTACATAGGGCAGGTGTGATCATTCTACAGTGGTCCCTGGAGCGTACTCTCAAACCGGTGTGATTAGAATGCTTATTTAGAACGTCCAGTTTCGATTGATGCAACAATCAGCATTTGAGCTGGCAACACTGTTTTTTCACAGAAACATTTTGCACAAACACAGTCCATCGGGTGCTATAGGTGTCCTGGAGGGCAGGCTGTGTGCCCCCGGTGATGGGTTGGGCAGACCGCACCACCCTCTGGAGAGCCCTGCGGTTGCTTGATGTGAAGTTGCATTACAAGGCGGTGATACAGTTCTACAGGACGCTCTCAATTGTGCATCTGTAAATGGTTGTGAGGGTTTTAGGGACCAAACCAAATTTTTTCAGCCTCCTGAGGTTGAAGAGGTGCTGTTGAGCCTTCTTTACCACACTGTCTGTGTGGGTGGACCATTTCAGATTGTCAGTGATGTGTACGCCGAGGAACTTGAAGCTTTTCACCTTCTACACTGCAGTCCCGTCATTGTGGACAGGGGCGTGCTCCCTCTGTTGTCTCCTGAAGTCCAGGATCAGCAACTTCATTTTGTTGACGTTGAGGGAGAGGTTATTTTCCTGGCACCACTCCGCCGGGGCCCTCACCTCCTCCCTGTAGGCTGTCTCGTCATTGTTGGTAATCCGGCCTTCTACTGTTGTAGTAGTGTCACGCTCTGGCCATAGAGAGGCTTTTATTCTCTATTTTGGTTAGGCCAGGGTGTGACTAGGGTGGGCATTCTAGTTTCTTTATTTCTATGTTTTCTATTTATTTGTTTTTGGCCGAGTGTGGTTCCCAATCAGAGGCAGCTGTCTATCGTTGTCTCTTATTGGGAATCATACTTAGGCAGCCTTTTTCCCACCTGTGTTTTGTGGGTAGTTCGTTTCTGTTTAGTGTCTGCACCTGACAGAACTGTTTCGGTTTTTCTCTTTGTTATTTTGTTCGAGTGTTTTTGAGGAATAAAATATCATGAACACTTACCACGCTGCGCTTTGGTGCATGCCTTCCGACGAGAGACGTTACAAGTAGGCCTGTTTTTAAATAACATTGTTAGAACATTCTTTAAACGTTATTAATGTTTTATTGTGGTTTTTATTAATGTTCTGAGAACCATGAGGAAACCTGCAAAACATTATGCTGAAGTACTGAAATTCCCACAGAAGAACATTGTTTATTACTGTTCTCAGAATGTTCTGATAACATGACTTTAAATAGAACCATGAGGAAATCTGTAGAAAACGTTATGCTGAAGTACTGAAATTACCATATAAGAACGTTGTTTCTTAACTTTCTCTGAACTATTTGAGAATATTCCCAATGTCAAACCAGCTGGAGGACGTTCCTAGAACATTACCAAAAATATAACCATGTTTGAACTTTTAGGAAACGTTTTGTTAAAGTAATGACCAAGAAAATATCCTGCCCCATTCCCAGAAAGTTGTGGGAAGGTTGTATGCAAAATAACCATAGGACAACCATGCTCTCACCAAGCTCTAAGAAACATATGGTTCTCAGAACGTTTTGTGCTAGCTGGGTACAGTGTATCAATGAAATTCCTATAATGAGTGGAATGTGTTGTTATATACAACACAGGTATTTTAGCACTACACTGACTCTTTCTACTTTGTCCTATTGAAGCACACTGGCTGATGGAGAATGATGATGTAGTATTTACAGCCACATTCATATATGATATTGTTTTACCCACTATCATAAATTATGTCACACTGATACATTGATGAGGTAAAAAAATATATAATTTGACAGTGTTCAGCAGTTATCAAATATATACTCAGATTGAATATGTATCCAAATTGAAAGTGTGATTTGGTGCAGTGATCAAGTGACTGTGAATTGGTCTGTTGTACTCAGGAAATTGAAAATGTGTTTAGAGTTTTGAAACAGCCATTTTGATGATCTGTTTAGATTTTTGTGCTTAGAGGTGAAAATGTACCACATACTGGATTACAAAACTGTAATCCAGTCAGGAAACTGTCTCTTCTCTCCTCTGTTGAGGTCATAGTCCTGCTGTATCACTCACTGGACAGATTAACTGAACATACAGACGTGTGTGTGTGTGTTCGACAGAAACACACTAACATGTACAAAGAGAGGACTGAAAGGAGAAAGGATACCATGGTGATGTCGAGAAAAGGGAGACGAAGTGAGTGTGGGCGAGCGATGGAGACAATGGTGTCCCCTCGCCATCACACAACAGCCCACCCGCCCTCCTACACACATACACACACTCACACTCTCAATTAGGCTACAGCTCATCTGTCCAGTTCTCCTCTCTTTTCTACAGGGGTTAAACCGAGGTCGCATGCTCATATAGGGTCACTGGGAGGTCATGGGCAGACTGTCTCCCAGGAAGCACCAGTGCGCTAAACAGAATAATAACAACCATAAAAACAATATGTTTTACTTATACTGAAAAGCGTATTCCTCAAACCCAATGACATTTACATCCCAGCAGTGGCAGAGGGTATCAAACACAACAAACCAAATCCACATAAGTTTAAAAAAAGGACACAAAGAACATGCTAGAAAAGATGCATACGGTGGTCTACAGTGTTGCCATAGGTTCAACTCCAGTCTACTGCACTTTGACACAACCTCTATCATTCCCCACTGTCGTCTTCTCTTTCTATCTGTTCAATAAAGTCTGAAAATATCTTCAAAATATATTTAAAGATACTGTGCATACAGAATATACAGTAACCTACCCTACAGTGATACTGAAAAGTCACGTGACTAAACTGTGGCGTTGCTTGACAACATCAACGGGATCAATGGCATTCATCACAAAACAAGCCATGGTAAAGAATGCATTTTAAATGGGGAATGATAGGTTATCATAAGGGCTGGGGGAAAAAAAGAGAAAGGTACAGTAAAGGAATGAAGATTTATAGATAGACGCTAACTTGAACCAGATGGTGTCTCGAGCTGATAGTAGGTATATCTATCATTATTATTTTGGTGCTGCGTGCCTGGAAATATTGAGAGAATATTTCTATTTAGTCCTTCACTGTCAGAGAGGCTGTTGTCACTGCATGCTTATGGACGGATGGCTCTATATTGATGTTTAGTATACATCATCACTGTCCTCACAATATCAGAATAGTTTGAGAATACACAGACACACTCGCACAGACACGCTCACACACACACATCACCGCCCACACACGCATGCACATTAACCCTTCTCCATGTCCATTTCTCCATCCCTCCAGCCAGTGTGTCTCCTCTCCATCCAGAGAGGAGAGAGAGAGCCCCATCTTCCAATCCTGAAGTAGATACGCATGTAGCCAAAAGGAAATGTCCATTTGCAGAACACTTAGCCTCGCTTTTGCCAGAGTGCGCTCAATACATACACAATATTGTCCTGTAACTGGAACAGTGCTGGCGTCGCGTCCGGGACCAGGGGACGATTAAGGTGTCTGGCGGCCCCCGGGCGGCCCCTGGCCATAAAAACGCCAGCAGGGGCCTTTTTCCACGGCCCTCAATTGATTTAAGGGGAGCCCTCAACGTCCGTTGTGCATTTTCATCGAAACGGAAAAATCAATGCTAAGTAGATTTAGATTTCACTGCTGTCCATATTTCACCGAGGCCGGCTCCCCAGGAACACTGACGCGGAGTTGTCGGCCATTACGGTTAGCGCGGTAGCCATTAGCATTAATGTCACTGTTGTTACAAATCTAGACATCCACTCCATTTGCATTTTGGTACGGGCGGAAAAGGGAGGGGTGGGGGGGCTGAGAGACTGTTTGTTTATGTGTGTGTGTGTGTGATAATGCACTCAGAGTTTGACAGCGAGAACGAGAATTGTTCACAAAACAGGACAGAGGGAAACAGATGGGTGAGTGATCAGCCATAGGAGTGGAAATTTCCACAACCAGTTTACTGAGAGCGTGATTTTGATGGTGTTGGACGGGAGGGTGTGTGTGCATGTCAACACAGCAGGGACTCTCAATACAGCATTCTCCAGCTTCTGATTTTCACTGCATCCAGTAGCCTAGTGTACCATTATTTATGTTTCATTCTGCACATGTACGTACAGTATTTCACATTAGGCTTATTAAAACTGAACTTATTCTGGAGACAGTTTGTGGAGCACACTGAACCCCCGTGAGCGGTGTGTTGCGCCTCGACTGATGTCCCCCCAGGCAGGCAACCTGGAGTCAGCCTGGAGATGAATGAGCATTCATATGAGTGTGACGCTCGGGTGGTGAAATTGGACCATTGAATAGATACAGTACAGTACAGTTCAATCAGGGCCGCTTTGAGGTTGCACGGTAACACTGCATCAATGTTAGCGTAAATTTGGAGTGTCCTTGTCAATCCATACGGTCCTAACCATACTCTGCCCAACCTATCTATCTCCACCCAGGATTAAGAAATGTAGTGTGTCCCAAATGGCACCCTGTTCCTTACGTAGTGAGATACTTTTGACCGGAGCGCTATAAAGGGAATAGGGTGCCATTTGGGACACCGTCTGTGTGTCTCTGTCACAGAGGAGTCAAAACAACAGAGTCAGGGTTAGTTTCACTAAGCATCAGCCAGCATCTTGAGTCTGTCTGTCAGAGGCAGGTTATACCAGAAGCTGCCAGACAGTGGTGGGAATCAGTCACTGTAGCAGCTCATATCGCAGTGGCCGAGGGCTGGAGCCATGCGAGATGAGGAGTGTGTGTGCTGGGCAGGTCAGAAGTAAGGGGCAAGTGTGTGAATGTGAGGCTGTGGCTAAGTGTAACGGGGAGGTTATGATTTATTGTGGTGCATAGCTAGAGCAGAGACTCTAGTCCCTCCACCCTCTTCTCCAAGAACTCCATTTCCCTTTGTCTACTTCTTCATATTTCCCTCCCTCTCCCCTGTACGAGGTCCTCTCTCTCGCTCTCTCTCTCACACACACATTTACAAAGGGGAGGATGCGGAGAGAGAGAGAGAGCGAGAGATAGAGGGCTTTCTCTCTCCTTTTCAACAGGAAGTGTGTCTGGGCTCTGACCTCTCTGTGAACCCTGGTGGTGAGGTGAAACAGAAGGCAGCGGGGGCCCCCAGGGGCCGAGGAGGAGGGGAGGGGGCTGAGCTGTGGGAGACAGAGAGTGAGTGTGGCTGCCATGGCTGCCACCGCCGCTGCTGCTCATTAGGGGACATAAGATCCGCCTGATGGGGCCCCCGGCCTGCACACTACACCTCTCTCTTCCCTCCCTCCCTCCATCGCCCTCCCTCCTACACCCCCCAACCCTGCTACACTGACACATTTCTCCTCATTACGGCAATGGGGAGGCTACTGTCACACATACACACACAAGCACACACACACAGCACAGAGAGAAAGAGACAGAGGAGTAAGGGAGAGAGAGATACAATGATGGAGAGTGTTAGAGGGAGAAGGAGACAAAAAGGAGGGGGAGTATAGAGAAAAGAGAGTAAAGGAGGGGAGGTAGATACAGTTAGAGGGAGCACAGAAGAAAACCCATAAAGGTGGGTATGGATAAAGAAAGAGGGAGAATGAGAAAATTTGCAAAAAGAGAGGGAGGTGGGGTTAAAGCAATGAACAAATATAGATGTATTGGTTTGCAAGAGAAACAGAGGGCCGATCGATCCCTACTCCTGCCTCTCCATCCCTCCCACTACTCCATCCATCCCTCCCAGTCTTCCCTGTAAGTTGATTGTGTTTTAATGGAGGAAGAGGGATGGCCAAACCTAGTGGAGGGCACATGGCCCCAGGGCTAACTGAAGGCAGAGAGTAGGGCTACATCCTAATACTATAGGGCTCTCTGCTCTGTTACTGTACTTCTAGCGCCATGATGCCAGCTAGGCAAAACACTACACTCAGCATAGGAACACGTTTCATGACAGTGTTACAAAGTAACCAGCTTCAATGGATGTACATCTTTAGCTAAAAGAGACAATACATGCTGTAATAATTGAAAACATATAGGAGAGAAGTATTCTCTTTCAGGGTACTTCCTGCTCATACGACCACATTTGACAAATGAGTGCGTGCGTACGACTCAGGGTCATTTGGGGCTACAGGAAGCAGAATTGAATTCATGAGGAAGCCAAGTTCAGAGTTCAGAGAGAGAGAAGTTGGTGTGTTGGTTTAAATTAACCAACCTCAGACTGATACAGTAAGGAACTATAGGGCGCTAACTAGTACACAAAGCTATAGAGTTCCGTAGAGCTGGAGCTATAGTGCACTATTTAGGGGAAAGGGTGCAATTTGAGACGCAAACATAGAGTGAGCTATTAAGATTCAAGTGACTCCTGTAATGTAAGCGAGAGTGTGATTGACATAGCAATATTATGTAGTTAGTTTGATTATATAGTCACACAGTGCAATGGAGTGTAAAATAAAGTGGCAAGGGGCAATAGCAGACTATGAGAGAGAGAGAGAGAGAGAGCGTTGTATAGAGCATCACACCGCAGAGAGCAATATACAGCTACAGTGGAGGCTAAAGCTGTCTCTAATGCTCTTCTACAGCATAATGTGATTATTATTACCTGTGATTACATGGATGTGTTATTTTGTCTCTTTCTTGTTAGTGACTGTTTTTTTGAAAGTCTGCATCCTCACTGTATTCACATTTTAACACAGGCGTTTCATTCAATTGTATTTTTTGACCCTATAATTTATTTTCTCCAACATAATTCCAAACAATTTTCTTATATCTTTCTACTAGCATGTTATACAGTGCATGTCATGTGCAGGCATTGCATTGACAAAAAAAAATCTAAACAGGACAAAAACTTTCTCTGAGATGTGTGTGTGAAAAACTATGAGAGAAATAGCCAGAGAGGGAGAGAGAGAGAGAAAGATATAGACCCAGGCAGCCCAGCCAGTTCTCTGAGAGGGAGGGAAGCCATCATTCCTTTGATCCAGGGTCCAGCCGGGGAGGAATTTACAGCCTGTCATTGCGCTGCGCTGAAGAGAAAAGGCTCCCCTCAGACAGCACTAGGCACTGTCTGGAGCTCCCTAAATCTCCTGGGTGGATTTACAGCAGCCCATTCACATGTGTAACTACGCACACAATCACTGTGGCACAGTAGAGCACAGCCGCCCCGCATCTATAAGATGGGCCAGATGACACAGAGCTCCTCTCAGCTGAATCAACAACAAAAAAAGAGATTTAAAGTAAAGGAGGGTATTGAAAAGAGGGAAAATATATAAAGGGAGATATGGGGAGAGACAGGGAAGAGACTGGAAGGGACCATAGAAAAGAGAGGAAAAAATAAGTTCAAAAAAGTTTTACAGGACAAAATAGCTGTGAAAAAGCATAAATGCACTAAAGGCTGGAAGGCCAAAACAAATGGACAGATGGAGACAGTTCAATAACACTCCCTTCACAGGTGTGTTTATCTGTCAGTGAAGATTTACCTGCTGTATCTCTGGTGTGACAGAGCACAGTACCCCCTCCAGAGCCCAGACGACCCCGTGAGAGGTCAAAGGTCAAAAGCGCCACTTCCTCTGTGAACTCCTCCCCCCTTCCCCCGCTACCCACCATCCAATCCAATAGGTGGAAAATGAAAGGCCACAGTCCCCTGCTGGTTAGGGGGGAAGGAGACGGGAGGATTGGGGGGGGGGGTTCCTCTCTCCACTCCAGCCTCCATATCCTTCCCCTCCACCCCGTGTTACCTCCTGCTGTGTTCCCTGCTATAAAACTCGGCCCAGCGTATCCATGGTAAACACCCGACTGGGGCCTGCTCCTCCGGCTGAGCTCAAAACCAGGGTGTCGTAAACAACGTCCAACCGCCAACTGCTCTGCTCGCCATCAACCCCTCAACCACCCTCCCCCTACTCACCCACCCACTCACTCTACTCTACTCTACTCCACTCTCCATTCCCATGTCCTCTTCTTTCCTGGGATCTGTTTTCTCATAAATTCCTCTCAATCTGGTCAGTTAGCTCTTTTGCTCGCTCGCTGTCCTGCTGGGCTACTGTCAAAGCACAAAAAGATTCAAATGGAAAGAAGGAGAAGAGGAGGGAAGAAAGCACGGCTTCAGCGTTTTTCCTTTTAGAATGTCTTTTCGCTCATTTTGCTCAGGAGGGAGATAAAGGTGTTGCTTGGCAGCTGCGGCGCTGCTGCGCTTCTGTGACTTTGTTTCCCGTCTTCCAAAGGATGCCCATGTGGAATGAGGAACAAAAACACAGGGCCCCTTTGGCGAGAGTGTGCTTTGAAGGGAAGGGTGTAAATCTGTCCCCCTAAAGGGTGTAAATCTGTCCCGCCCAGAGGTGTCCTGATGCTTCATAGACGTTGATGGGGACGGGGGAGAAGGGGGCTGCCAACAACCCTCACCACCTTTCACGAGATTGCCCCTCTGGTGGAGTGAGAGGACACAACCTCGCCCTGCCCCCTCCCCTCCTCGGCCCGATGCCAGAATCCTGGGCAGGTGCCACACACACACACACACACACACTCTTTCATCATTCTGTTCATGCACGATATCCTCTTCCCCAAAGTCACGCAACTCCTGAGCGTGCGATTCTCCGACCCACCCCTGCACCTGACCTAACTGTCCACTCCCAGCACACAGCTGGCAGTAAATGATATCCTTCTCTGCCATCTAAACTGTTGTTATATAAAAATAACAGTCATAACAACGCAGTAGCTATACATATACCTCTTGTTGGTGGGACACCATCTGCAATCAAAAGCTGAGAACTGGTCTTCCCTCTGGATACAGCATATTCGAGTACACTGTAAATACACAATGTGGCATCCATTTTATGTTACAGTACATGTACTTCCAATTGCCCCTATGCTGTGGGATACCCTTAATTTAGAGGAAATTCAAGAATTGATGATTTTACAAGATGACAGATATGTAGCTACCGCTGTACATTCACGATAGAGCATCATTCATGACTCTGAAATTAAAACATGTTTGTCTTCTAGGGATGTTTCCTTTTTGGGATATTTTCTACAGGTTTCCTATCCTTCATGTCTGTGTTTTACAGTATTTACAGCACAGTATTTTAAGGGTGAGTTGTGTGGATGTGTGTGATGGGAAGCCAAGAGTAGTTCAGTGTTATCCTGCCTGCGATTTATAACCTTCCTATTTCACTGTACTGTTCCATATTCTGACTACTGTAATCCTATGTTTAGATTTTAAATGCTGTGCTAACATCTATGTTAGGATACATTGACTCACAGGAGATTAACACAGTAAATTGAGATCGATCTAATGGGAGAGACTACATTTTATGCATAGTAATAAATCACATGATTTTTCTAAAGGCGTCCTATTTTACTCCTTCAAGGTTTAAAAAGCAAGTCTTTGTAAATAGCAAGGCACTGTTAAATTACTCAAGTGGGAAAAAAATCAGTTTTCCAGAGCAAAATAAACACAAAAAATCTACCTCAGACTAAATTATGGTCAGGGAGAGTCATTTTTACAGAGAAAACCTGGCAGAGGGACATTATAATGACACAAGTGGAAACTTATTTGAGCGCTAGCTAGAGAACCACAGCCATAACAAGTAGACCAAACCCTCTCAGACACAAACATGATCTCACACTCTCTTTCTCCATACAGTCACACATGCATAGATACTCAGACAAACTGTACACACGTGTCGGTCTCATACACAGAGACACATTCAGATTCACACAGTAAAAACTAGTACACAGTTACTTAATAGCATAATACCAACTTGGCTCTTGGTAGCGCAGTGGTCTAAGGCGCAGTGGTCTAAGGCACTGCATCTCAGTGCTAGAGGCATCACTACAGACCCTGGTTTGATCCTGGGCTGTATCACATCCGGCCGTGATTGGGAGTCCCATAGGGCGACGCACAATTGGCCCAGCGTCGTTAGGATTTGGCTGGGGTAGGCCGTCATTGTAAATAAGAATTTGTTCTTAACTGACTTGCCTAGTTAAATAAAAAAAATAAAAAAATGTGACACTATGCAAATATAAAAAATAAATCACATCATCACATGTGTGTGTGTGTACGCGCATGTATGTGAGCGTGTGCACATGTGCGAGCATGTGTGTATGTGTTCTGGGGGGCACAGTAAGTGCGAGCTGTGAGCTATGGCAGACGTGTGTTTGTGTTTGACTTGGCTCAAAGCGGGGCACCCATCTGAGCAGAGAGAGATGGACCTGCAGACATTATGTTATTGCATTCGTCTGCTCTGGGTGAGCCTGGGGTGAGGCGGATGTTACTATAGGTGAATCAATTCTGACTGACTGAATGCCATTGTGAAGGAGTTTAGGAATGATGTGTAAGAAGGAGGAGCATTAATGTGTGTGTGAGAGAAAAAAAAGTGGTTGAGAAAGAGAAAGAGAGATGTTGGTGGGGCATGTGTGTGTTGGGGGGCTGTGAGGAGCGAGAGTCTCAGGTTTACTAGGTTTACTCATATCTTACAGTGGATCCATTGAAGGCCCCCTTCAATTCTGGAATTGCTGGCCTTCAACAAAAGCACTCATTCGGCTACACTTCCAGTTTTACACTCTCCCCCGAAAACACACTTTCTTCCTGTTACCACTGTGACTGTACTCCCATACTTATTGGGAACAGGGATGAGAAAGGCTCAGAAACAAAAGCTTGTAAATGTCGGTGTGCGCACGACCGTAAAGTGGCAAGATGTCGAGGTTCTTGGCGAGGCAGTAACTCACACTGTCCCTGGCCCAGACTGCACAGATGTTGACCTTTCCATCATTGGCGGCTAATTAAGCTCAAATCACCAGCTCTCAGGTGGGAGTGTGCCAGAGCAGGAACAGGGGAAATCTGGATCTCATCGCTCTCTCTTTTTTCTCTCTATCTTTCTGTCTCACTATCGCTCCCCCTCTGTCTCGTACTATCCATCTCTCTATCTCCCCATCTCATTGTCTCTTCCTCTCTTCCCCTCTCTCTCCACCTCTCTGTTTTATTTTGTTATATTGGAGCTTGCTCCTTTTTTCTCTCTCCTTTTTTTCAAATTAGTGTTGGTGTGTATGGAGTGCTGTTAAAGAGACAAGATGACTGCAATCATGGCCCACCCTAAAAATCAAAGAGCCTCTTTAAAATGATATTGCATGGGAAAGTGAGTGGTTGTACATGTCGTGAGAGATGTATTTTATTGGTTTCAATTTCATGGATTTTGAGGAACCCTGTCAGAGCTGGTTTTGGTCCAAAAGGATTTGGATTCATTTTCACATGCACAAACGCACACACACACACACACACACACACACATGCACACACACACACACACACGCACACATGCACACACACACACACTATTATACAAAGAGAGAGAGAGAGAACGTTTTTTTCTTCAACCATTTTTTAAAGACAACTGTGAAATGAACATGCCCAATAAACAATGAAGTAAGTAAGCATATAACTATAAAGCTCCCCTATTAGCAACCTTTGACCTATGCATGACTGTAAAACTCAACATTGAACAGATTCAAGTACAGCACTAAAGTGGATACTATAGAGGAGTACCCGTAGGAGTACCTACAGTATATAATGTGTCAACAAGTAGTGCAGTACAGCTGGTGTGTTCAGTCGTAACACATAGTAGTCTAGTCCAGCAGCACAGGCTTTCTGAAACTAGAACAAGAGAGAACCAGTACAGTACATAATAAGTGCAAGGCTATTTTAGTGTCACTCAGATATTCCCATACAAATGTTAAAAATGTATGAGGGTGAAATTACCTGAAATAAATGAGGTTCCCATTTCCTCTCTGAAACATTGTGGGAGCTTTTTCTGGCCGTTTACAATAACATGTATTCTTAGCTAAGCCTTTTAATATTCAATGTAAAACATTGCATTAACTTATAAAAGTAAGCATGAAGACAAATATCTGAATTTCTACTTATTCTTGTCTGATTCAGTAAACCCCAGAGACTTTTTTACAACAATTTTTCTATAACTGACAAAAGTCATAAGGCTTGATTAAATCTTACTTTTATCTCAGTCTGAATAAGCACTACTGGCAATCTTATGGGCCTAGTTTATTCTCCATGTAATGTTGATGGAGAGGAAAAAGAGACTCAAACTAATTGTACCATCAACATCGATTCTACATTTTGCTCTTATCACAGCCGCTGCTATAAGATAAATGCAAGCCTGGTCAGGCCCATGGGTCCATACTTGTCTATAACGTGTATTTTTTAAATCCAACAAGCTTTGCTTTTTATTGAACACCTCTGTTTTGGATTCAAAATGTTCATCAATATTAAGGTTATTCCATTGCATTGTAGCAATTCAGATTGCCAAGGGATGGATGATTGCACTGAAATGTAAGTAAAAGCATGACTTTATTATTTTGTTTCTCATTTAACCATGTAGGCTAATCAAATCCGAATTACATTTTTGTTTATTTTTCTTTCAAATGTATATCTTGTTTTCATATTGCCTAATAACAACTGGAATATTGGTTTGGAGCCATAATCAACCATTACATTTTGACATTTAGAATTTAAACACTGTGGATATTACTTGTTTTATTAAAATAAAACATAAAAAACTACTTTGGCAAGGTCTCTTATTTAAACTTCAACAAGACTGGAGCAGTGGACACAGCAGTAAAACTGAAATTGAAATTACAACAATAAAAAAATGCATGATACACCAGACACTTTTTTTGTGCTTATTATTTGTTGAACAAAACAAAAAAGATTCAAATCTCTTAAAAAAATTCTAAGGAGTAAAATTCTAAACGGCTGAAATGAATGTGAAAATTAAAATACAGAAATGTTTTTGTGGCCAGGATAAATGGGCATGTGTTTAGTAACGAAAAACAAGCACATTTCTAATATTTTAAGATTCTTCAAAAATTAATATAGGCTATATTATGACACATTAGGCCTATGTAAAGGCTAAATACCAAAATAACCTAAAACAACCACCTAAGCTATCGCAATAAAACCCTCTCTGCTTGACAATTTTGCTTGATCACATCTTATACTGTGGCGTATAGTTGCCAAACTTTAAAGACACACAAAAAAACTACTTACCAAACAAAAGCACTTAACTTTTTACCGAAATATGACCCCTGGAATACAACCTGAGAAAGCAGGGCATGACTTTCGCTTAGCCTACTCGTTTTCAGCTAAGGTAACCAAGAGGTCACGCGCGACCTCTAGCCAGCGCCTTGGCAAGAGACAACATTGGGCACGAGCTACTTACTGACTGCCCACGGCGGGAAGAGTGAGTAGCGGTGTGGCTTTGCTGTCGCTGTCTGTCCTAAAGCGCCTGTTACTGGGATGCCACGAGCCTCTACACGCAGTCATTCAGCGACTCGCACAATACAGACAGACACTTTCACAAGTGTTTTTTCACCAGGTATTTTATTTATTATAATAATTGTGAACATTTCGATATTATGAGGTCTATAGCATAGATTTGGTAATGAATAAGGAATAGCATTTATCATGTGACCAATGATTGGCTAAAGTTTGTGTCAATGTAGTCTATGCCTATCCTTCGCGAAATTCTTGCTTGAAAAATCGAATGGTTGTCATTTACGGAGCTACAATACGCCTAGAAGCAGTAAACCTGTAAGATACTGTAGCTGACATTGGCTTGTAGCCTAAATATTTTACACGACCAGTTTTATTAAAATCATACATTTACATAATAAAGCCCAATAAATCGTTAGGCTTGTTTCCCATTTCAATTTAGGCCTATATTCATTAATCGAAAAATGGAGCAAACTGTCGTTCACCGGAAGTGCTCCTAAAGCTCAATTGTGATTTTGTCTAAATTAAGTTATTAATATTAAACACGCACCTGACACAATATAATTCATGCCCGTCTATAATACGATCACCAGAAATAGCATTGCAATTTCAATTTCTAATGATTTTCATTGTTTTCTATAGGCATATATGCCCCAGTAGTAATGATCAACGGTATAAGTTATTTGCATTTATGACAATTTAGGGGTTCGTGCATGCATGAGAATTCAAAGACAGCATAAAAGTGTGTGAAGATGATCACAAATGTACAGTATCAATATCAGCAACGAATCCCAACCTTGATTGTGTAAAAGTGTAATATTAACGTCTGTAATTGTACGATTACTGCGTCAGTTTTATTCACTTAACTTTGAATCAACTTCAGTCACGCAATGAAGAGGTTTATTTTCACGAATCCATTTTCTAATGAACATTTTGAATGATTTGTTATACTGACAAAAACAAAAAAATCATTACGGGAGTAATTTTCTCAAAGAACGACTTAAGTGTGAAATTGGCAGTTTGCTCTGCAATAATTGCGTTACATTCGTTTAATTACTATGTTGCAACTATTTGCATTTGTCAGGCATAACTTAGGCCTATAGCCTACAGTCTCACATAAAAAATACACATTTTAGGGAAAAGGGAGTGTGCAAAATATTGGAGATATGATTAACAACTAGCTATTGTGAATATTAAGAAATTATGATCTAATATGTTATGCATTATCAGCTAAAAATCAATCACTCAAAAAGCATATCATAATTGAATTGAGGGCTGAGAATCATTTTTGCCATATGGAGGGAGAAGGGCATTTTTGGCTATTGTCTGAGAACCAATGTCTTTCACACGTAAACACCCAATAATATGATTTCATTTGTATCTTTTATTTATAATTTTGAGGTCACTCATTGATGTTAGAATCATTCCTAAATTAAAACAACCGGAGGGTGAAATCAATCAAGCAGCAGCTAGGTGGCACTCAAGGTTTCTTTATAAACTTTTTCCTGAAGTAGCTTACTCCACCCCCAAAATGGACCGATTGTTCAAAATAAATGATTTGCATATTCAAATAACAATTGGATGTGAGAAATTGTAGCCTACTATTATCTAGGCCTAAACAAATATATTACAATCATCAATAAGGAAAAAACATTCGTGTGTGTGTGTGCGTGTGTGTGTTTGTGTGTGAATTAAGAATATATTTATATATTTGAAAATAGAAATAATACCATTGGCCTATAGGCATAAATATCACACATGCTGTATCATAACATCGTTCCTATAAGGCCCATATTGAACTACTTTAACAATAACGAACAGCCATAAACTTCACCACTGATACCTCCAAACTGATATAAAAAAAAAGATCACACCCATACATGAGTAATGCAAACAGCACATAAATTAACCTATATATAGGCCTTTCCGTTCACTGGGATTTGTGGGAAATTCCGCAGCAGCCTCTCTTACGCTTATTCACGAAGTGAGACCATTTCACGTGCAATTGGTTGAACAAACAGACAGTAGTGGCTTACTGTAATTCATGAAGATGTCTATTTATGGCCTCGTCAATCAACGAGGAAAGTGTTCCGGGCATGTGTCGTTTGACGGAAAATATACATCTCAGTCACGTCGAAGCGATAATTACGGGATATCAAAAAGAAGGACTTGGGAGTGCCCCGAGATTCTTGATTAATTGACATACCAGATCTCTAAGAACCCGACGAGTTTGAAATATTTATGGCTTTGTAATGAATCCGCGGGGTAAATAATGTTTTGGAGTGTCATAGTTACACAGCAACTTTGATAATAATGGGTCTGGAAAAAAGTTTGGATTGTGTTTCAAGGGCTGGGATACAGGCATTCACTAATCTTAAATCAGTGATGCGGTTCATGGACGAGTTCCACATATCTCGTGTTAAAAATGTGGTTCATTATTGGTGAGCCTAAAATAAAAATGACAGGGCAATATTTCGCCCACAAAACGGCAGGTGGCGCTAAATTGGGTTTTGGTTATGTATCCCGACTCGAGGCCATATGCTTGGAGAATTGACACAATTCAGAGGCGTCTGCCGTAAAGAGCTTATTGTACATTCATTGTCGTACGAGTCTTTATTGTAAACGTGTATGGGTGAAGTGAAATTGTCATTAGCCTAGAGAGTCAGGTATAACAAAGGTGCTTATTGATATGATGGAGTTCAATAGGCATATAGCCTACGCTGGACGACAATGATGATTCAAATATCCAGATATGAATAATCAAACAATGCCCTAAAATATAGGCTAAGGCATTTACAGCAGTGCAGTGCACTGACCACGAAATGAGCATGCAATAAATATGACTTTCAGATCTCTAGGCTAATTTCAGTTAATATGACAACTTTTGATATCGCTGAACTTACATTCTGTGGCGCAAGAAGATAACGTATAATATAAGGGTGATACAAGCCAAGACAGTCATGAATATAAACATATCAGAATCAAATGAATTTAGGTTAAATATTGTGGTAGAATTGTAATATAAGGCTGCTATCGAGAATCATCTTTTTAGAGCAGGACAACGAGCTGTGAGTGAAGTCTTAGAAATATAAAATAAGGCCCATTAGTCAAACATGTCTAATCAAGTGTCAGAAGGAAACGAATGTGTCTATCGCCTGGAGTAGACTACCAGCTGTCATCCAAAGACAAAAAAAAAATAGAACAAAAGACAGGCCCTCATTAGACAAGAAAGATCTGTTTTCATCTTCATCAAATGATCAATAGGTTTTGAACAAGCGTGAAACAAAACACTGCCTAAAACTATTGGCATACTGTGTATTCGCAAGTCCACCATCACAGGGCATGCAATAGGCTTACAACGTGCCAATTTTAAACGTATGAATAGGCCTAATACATATGTTTACAAATCTATTATTTATAATTAGAACATTCATTATTTTACTATTAAATATACATGTATTAAGGTGATATATAACAGTGTTAAATTAATTTACTTGGCATGAAGATTCATGGTTTGCTTTATTTTGTGAAATCTACCATCAATTTAATGTTTTCAGAGTAATTATTGACAAATGGAATTATTTGGAAGAGCTCAGCCGAAATAGGACAAGGTAAAAGTTATGTTTTTAAAAATAACTGTGCTTCGAAAAAATGAAATATTACAGTAATGATACACCAATTTGAGTTATATATTTACCATATCATTTCAATGTGTGTTTTAAATCTGTCACTTTCTTGATATTTACTTTCTTCCATATGTTTAGAAAAGAGATATATCAGAATCATTTGTCCCATAGCTAGAACACACACACGTGATGACCTCCAGTGGCCTGGTCTTCTCCTGGGCCACTCTGTCTGCTTTTTCATGGTTATCTGATTCAGATACATTTCTTTTCGCCCACTGATTGTTCCAGTTAATTGGTTAAGTGCTGTGCTTCAGCACAGAATACAGCAGCCCACTAATGCCTATGGCTCTCCTCTTCCATCTTCCTCCTTCCCTCCTCCTCTCCCAAATCTTCCTCCTTCTCGCTCTTCCCTCCTCCCAGGACACTGTAAGACAGTGGAAGAAGTTGCCCCTAACCACTGATACAGAGTCAGATACTTTTTCACCCACCTAATGGTCCAGGCTAGTATTGGGGTGTAGGGTAATCTGATCCCAGTTCTGTGGTTAAGAGTGACTTTTTCCTCATGTAAATGAGTGTGGAAGGAGCCTATATGTGGCACCCTGAAATGAAACAGAAAGAGAGAGGGATCGGCTGGCACTAAGTATGGAACGCTGTGTGTGTGTGTGTGTGTGTGTGTGTGTGTGTGTGTGTGTGTGTGTGTGTGTGTGTGTGTGTGTGTGTGTGTGTGTGTGTGTGTGTGTGTGTGTGTGTGTGTGTGTGTGTGTGTGGAGAAGACATACAGTAGAGGCTCCTGTTTGTCTGGAAGCAGAGCCGTCTCCAGGGTGTGTTTGATCCGGATGGATTAGCACACTGTGTGCTTCTCAACCTGCTCAACACACACACACACACACACACACACACACACACACACACACACACACACACACACACACACACACACACACCTGACCAATTGAAACCTGACAATTTGCTTTAGGTTTGTGTAACCTGGTCCTCTGTTCCAACCTTCATTTGGCTTTTGGACCACAGCAAGGCTGGTTGACTTTAGTGTATGTACAATATGTTGGTTAGAATCATCTGACTGCATGAGTATGGGGGTGGTCTATCTGTGTGAGTACTTATTTGTTTGTGCATATGACTATTCATCCTGGAGAACTACATGTGTACTGTATGTGTGCACAGATGTGTTTGGGTGCGCGAGTGTACAGTATTTGAGACCCTGTATGTGTGTTTGAAGTGTGTGGGGATGTACGGTGTATATATCAAATCAAATCAAATTTTATTGGTCACATACACATATTTAGCAGATGTTATTGCGGGTATAGCGAAATGCTTGTGTTCCTAGCTCCAACAGTGCAGTAGTATCTAATCTGTATACATCTGCGTGTGTAAGTGATAGATGCCCCAGTGCAGGTTTTCCCGGTACAGGCCCAGAGAGCAGCGCAGAATAACAAACAGCCAGTTGAGTGATGATGAGGACGGTGGAGCCTACACTCCAGACCACGTTGTCCTCCTTCCTCTCCTCCTTTTCTGCCTCCATCTCTGGGCTTTACTGCCTACCATTTAGATTGCAGATAGGTCTGGATACTGTATATTGATAAACAGAAAGAAAGATACAAAGAGAAATACAAAGAAGCGCACACACACACACACACACACACACACACACACACACACACACACACACACACACACACACACACACACACACACACACACACACACACACACACACACACACACACACACACACACACACACACACACACACACACGAAAGCCATCTATTACAGCCCCAGAGCAGGAGACAGGGAGGAGTAAACACAATCAGAGGAGCCCGTACTGGACTCTCTCCCTCTCCTCCCTCTAGCTCTTTCTCTCTCTCTCTCTGCTTCAAAGCCCTCCAGACATAGTCTCCTGGCTCTCTAACACGTTATATGACCCCCTCCAGCCTAGAGACTACTTAAGGCCATCATTGATAGGAATGACACGATGCTACAAGCTGTCATAGCAAAACTCAGTTTTAAAATGTAAAAAGTAACTCTTACTTTCAATGACGTTTAAAAAAACTAAAAATCCATTCAGTTCATGAATTGACTAAATTGAAATTAATGGACCCCAATTTGCTTCTATTACAGACACAAGTACAGATGTTTCATTTGGCAAGACGACATCAACCTTTGATTTGTGGACTACAAGAGAGGAAGGAGGGAGGGAAGGTAGGAGGGAGGGAGAAAAGCCGGACACAGGTCAAAAGGGTGGCCTAATTTTTTATCCATTTGGGCAAGGGGTGAGATTATGGGTCGTTTCAGAGCCCCTGGAGGACAGTGGGAGCCTTCTGGTGGGTGCCATCCTGAGTGAGAGAAGGAGTAGAGGAGAGGAGGAGGAGAAAAGGGGGAGGCTTTGTGCATTCATGGGGGCAAGAGTGCCAAAGACACAGCCATTGTGTGTTTTTACAGAGACCTGGGGGCAACTGTATCGGTGGCCAGGCAGGAGTCAACACACACACAAATACACACACCATGGTATTCACTCCTTTGCTGGCTCAAACTAAAAATAGCACCCAGACAGTTTTGTGTTTGAGGGAGAGATGATGATGTGTGTGTGTGTGTGTGTGTGTGTGCCTATGCCTGTGTAGAGGAAACAGAATTGTAGAGAGGAGGAACGCCGGGGTGACCAGAGAGAGGCACAGGGGTGAGCAGGGTTTTGGATTTGACTGTTGGCTGACCTCCCTCGGGCGCCCCTTCACCTCCCCTTCACCTCCTTCCTCATCCTTCACCCTCTCCCCCATGCCTCCATCCAGAATAGACGGATGGGCCTTCTCTACACACCCCAACATTCTTCTGCTAGAGGCCAACACATATTCACTCCCCCATGTCCCCTATACAGTACACAAACACACTAACACAAAATGTTAAAGATATTGTATACAAACAGACACACAGTATGAATATACAGGTTTACACAAACATGTACACACCAGATAAATTATACACATGGATTACAGGGACATAACACACACCACAACCTCTGACCACTCGCTGACCCCCTTAACCCAGCCGTGACCCTGCCTCAGCGCGGCTGGAATGCTACGGGAGGCTGAGTGAGCAGACCGCCCCGTTTCGGGGTGCAGACAGACCCCCCCCCCAACGCCAAATATTATACAGACAAGAGACGAACCGTATGCTGAGGGAAACAATCAGATATTTCCTTTTTTTAAAGGCACCTAATGAGGTGTATCACAAAAGCACGTAGTCAAGGAGATGAGATAACTACCAAACATACAGTGATGCCAGCTGCGGGGTATAAGTATATCGTAGATCCAGTGTTTATTATGTAGCTTACTGTATATCTTTTGTGAACCATAATGTCAGCGGTTATCTGGTGTTTATGCGTAGGCCTACTGTACGGACATCTTCCATCTTCTTGCATTCCCCTTCTAATCAACTGTAACCATAAAAAAGAGAGCAGGGTCTCACCATCCTGTCAGCATGTTGGCTTCAGTGGAATTCCAGCCGAAGTCCTGGCATATTTCTGGAGATGTATAGTTGTGTAGCGTGCGCCGGGGGGTGGGTGTGAGGGGGTGGGGGGTTAGGGGGAGAGCACACATAGACACAATGAGGAGGCCATCTATTGGTTCTGTTTGTTGCCCTCAACTCTCATCTTGTCTTTGTACACACATATACATAACACACACACACACACAACACGCAAGCACACACACAAGTGCAGACACACGCACACACTAACATTCACACACAAAAACACACAGCGACACCCAATCCTTTCAGACCGTGGTGTGTCAGCCCCTCTCTCTCTCTCGCGTAGAAGAAGTATATCAAATATGGGGGGGATAATCAAAAGCAAGACTTCAGGTTTTTCTCCTTTGGTATGCACCAAACAGGACGGTCTAATGAATATTAATCGTCCCTCGCCAATGTCCCTGGCCTACACGCCACTGTTTATGTAGCGCAGATATGTAAGAGGAAATTGGTTGACATCAGCTACAAAATAAGCCATTTATCTCCTGTAGTTATCGCTGGTAAAAGAGGTTGGATGTACTGTATACGTTTTTCCCCTTTCAGTTTTTTTGTTAAGCAAACTGCCTGTGATGGTGGTGTCTTCCAGGTTATTCCCTATGCTGCTGGGTGAACTCGTGTAGGAGATACATTACAGTAGATAACATGGCAATCTGCATGTGTAGTTGGACACAACGGGGAGGGTCGTTCCATGCCATTTCAGCAAGCCATGACATCCACCATCTCAGATTGTTTTGAAATCATTTCTGTAGTTAGAAACAGATGATATTCGCATTCTTGCAACGTTATTTTGTTGAAAAATCTTTTAATCTCTGAGAAATTAAATTGGCCATTTTAGTTTATAAGATTCATATAATATTCAATAAATATAGTACCTAACATCCGATTTAGACTAAACTTTTTTCTAACATTGACTAAGACATGAGAAATTCAAAGAAATTCTCAAAAGCCAACTCCAGACTCCCCAAACCCCACACCAATCCGACCCTACCCTTACTTAAAAATCACATGTGGAAAATTACATTATTTAATGTGAAATTTCCACATGTTTGGCACATGTACAATTTTAATTCACATGTGAAATCATGAGAAACCATGTGGTTTTAGAACACCTCATGTGATGATATTTCATATGAAGTTTCACATGTGGATATTTTTCACGTGAGATTACACAGTTGATGCCATGCAAACCAAAAAAAGTTGATTTGGATTTATAACCTCTTGGTTCACGGCATTCCCATCTTCCTGCTATGCCACCATGTCTGTGTCAATAACTGATTTCCCCTGCATTCCCACACCTTGGTCTTCAAAGTAAATCTCAGCTTTGTTAAAAATACACACAAGAAAAACTAGTATATTTATCATAGTTATTCAGGAGTAACATTAAGACAGAACAATATTCCCCACCAACATTAGACAACAATACAGAAAACCATCACATTTCTGAAATAAGTCAATGAAATCAATGATGACAGAATAGTCAGATTAACTGAAAACGATATAGAATAGCAGTGCAGTTGGCACTTTTGCCAAGTGCGGAGATGTATTATAGATAATGAATGTGTAGAGGACTTCAGAAAACGCTATAGACTTTGTAGCGCAGCAGAAAGATCAGCGTACCCCAAATCAAAAGGTTATGTGTTTAAATCCTAGGTGGGGTCATATTGAATAGTCAGCGCTAAGTGATCATGTCAAATGTAATCATATTGATTAAAGATGTGTACACTATTTTACCATAAAAGCCCCATACCATTTAGTTACTTCCTTTACAAAAGAAAACACACGTGAAATAGCTGTTTTCAAATGTTGAGTTGGAATCTTCACGTGTGAAAACAAAAGAGACACGTGGGGTCAGTTGTTCACATGTGAAACCATATGTTCACATGTATTATCTTTAGAGTGTACATGTTAACACCACCTTTTCACAGGAGGAGAATAACATGTTTTCACCTCACATTGAATTAGCATGTTCACATGTGAAAAATGAATTTGCGTTCACGTTCACGTTCACGTGAAAATCTAAATCTCACATGTGGAATAGCATTTTCACATGTGAAAAACATTCCCATATGAAAAAGTAATTTGCACTTTCACATATGTGACCCGTTTCAAGAAGCTAGGCATATGTCGCACCTCACCACTTCAGAGGAGAGGCATTTGAACGTCTTAAAAAATAAATAATAATCTAAATGTGTTATTTGGCAGAAATGCCTTCTGGAACATGTGAACTTTCATGTGCCTTAATAACAAACGTGTATTCCATCTGTAATTATGAATAAAATTGTTAAATTACGAGCCTAGTTGGTTTAGCCACAGAAAAAGACAGGAACATTCCCGCAAGCCATGATTGGCTGAGATAATGGATGGGTTGGACATGCAGGGAGATGAGTTTGGATTGTTCTGCCATGTAGCTCACTTCTGTCTGTAACATGAGCTGCTCAGTATGTGTTGATAATCCTCTCTACCGCAGCTTTTTTGAAAGATATAATATTAGCCATCGAGAACTACAAAAGCTTTGCTACTTTTCTCAACAACATTGATGCTCTGAATTTAGCAGGCGCTATCAACACATCAGCTAGAAAAAGTTGTGATGGGCTACTTTCTGCACATGTCAGTGACTTGACATAACGCTGTCCAAACAAAATGTAGCTACAAACAAAACAGAGTTAAATGGTTCCAGTCTGCCATGAAGACTCATAAGAGTCTACCTACATTTTCAGATATGATAAGTTTCATATTTGGTCAGAAAGTCATTTTCATTGTTAAGTTAAAGCGTACTGTTGGCTAGCTATAGAGCATGAGATTGCTTGCTCGCTAGCTAACGTTACATGTATGATCTATGTAGTAATTTTATTTGAATCAGAAATCCATTTGCATTGCTAGCTATAGCCTAAGGTTAGCTAGCTAACATAGAACCTCATCAGTTAGCTTTAGCTACCAGCATATTCATACTACAACTATGACAATCAGTTCGTTTTTTTTAACCAGGTAAGTTGACTGAGAACACATTCTCATTTACAGCAGCAACCTGGGGAATAGTTACAGGGGAGAGGAGGGGGATGAATGAGCCAATTGAAAGCTGGGGATGATTATGTGACCATGATGGTATGGAGAGCAGATTGGGAATTTAGCCAGGACACCAAGGTTAACACCCCTACTCTTACAATAAGTGCCATGGGATCTTTTAGTGACCACAGAGAGTCACAACACCCATTTAAACATCCTCATCCAAGAGAGGGCACCCTACATAGGGAAATGTCCCCAATCATTGCCCTGGGGCATTTTTTAGACCAGAGGAAAGGGTGCCTCCTACTGGCCCTCCAACACCCCTTCCAGCAGCATCTGGTCTCCCATCCAGGGACTGACCAGGACCAACCCTGCCTAGCGTCAGAAGCAAGCCAGCAGTGGGATGCAGGGTGGTATGCTGCTGGCATTTGTATTGGTAGTAGTATGAGTTGAGATTATTACGGTTCATTGTTAATCTAGCTAATTAGCTAGCTACATGTCTAAACAAAAGACTCCACTTCACCAGATGATTACATGACCCATCAAGTTAGCCAGGTGAGTCTGGGAGTGATTACGGCCATCTATTGTATTTCATGAACATGTGTACATGTCTAGACAATAGTGACCCATCCACCTAGCTAGATGTGTCTGGGGGGTGGTTATAGCATTTATTTCACATGACACATCAATTTAGACAAGTGTGTCTAGGTAAGCATCATCTAATAATTATCTTAGTTTTTTTATTGCTACTATGCAAATATGCAAGTAACCATTTCACTGTACCATTTACATCTTCTGTATTCTGGGCATGTGACAATTAAACTTAGATTTTATTTGATATAGTGTGTGTTTAACAGAGACGGGTAATGTGAAGAACAACATGACCTGCACCAAAGTCAGATTAGGATATAGACCAAGGACTAGATATATTTTTACCTCAAGTTTTTCCTTATTGTAGGCTAGTACTTTTAGCACTTTTAGTCTTGAAGTCTTTGGCTGTTTACTACACTACTCACTCTGTTTAGCACATGGCCCCACATGAGAATCCTAAAAGAGATGGGTGGGGCTAAGGCTTAAGATGGTGTGAATGATGCTGAATGGGTGTAGACAAAGAAGAGCTATCCAGTAGGTGTACCAAAACATTCAAGGGCCATTTTCTCAAAAGTGGGGTTTTAATAACTTTCAAAGCAGAATGACTTTCCCATTGTTCCTCAACTAAGTGTATGATATACCATTTTCGAGGTCTGAGTCTCTACTTTTATCCAATGTAAAAATATGTATTTTCAAATTTTGCTACATGGGGCTAAAGCCAGGTGGAAAAACTTTCATGTGAAAATGTAACTCTCACATGTGGAATTGCATTTTCACATGTGAAAAACATTCAAGTTGTCACGTGATACCATGAAACTACACATGTTGAAAGTTTGCATCCCCGTGATGTCACATTGTTTTCAGAAGATCATGTTGTCACATGTGGTCCAATGTTTTCACAATATTTATCACATTGCTTTTACATGTTATCACATTAACTTCACATACGACCACATGATCTCATGTGAAATTCATGTGTTTTTTCCGTAAGGGTAAGAACGAGTATAAAGTATCAGTTCAAATCAAATCAAATTGTATTTGTCACATGCGCCAAATACAACAGGTGTAGGCCTTACAGTGAAACGCTTACTGATAAGCCCTTAACCAACAATGCAGTTTTAAGAAAAATAAATGTTAGGTAAAAATAGATCAGTAACATTTTTTATAATTAAGTAACAAATAATTAAAAGTTAGGTTTATGTTCCATCCTACATCTGGATATTACCAGGTTCTGACCACTAGATGGTGCTAATTGACAAAGTGCAAGAAGGAAACATGTACATATTACAAATATTCCAAAACATGCATCCTGTTTGCAACAATGCAATGAAGTAACACTGCAAAAAAATGTGGCAAAGCAATTAACTTTTTGTCCTGAATACAACGTGTTATGTTTATGGTAAATCCAATACAACACATTACTGAGTACCAGTTTCTGTATTTTTAAGCATAGTGGTGGCTGCATCATGTTATGGGTATGCTTGTAATCATTAAGGACTAGGGAGCTTTTCGGGATAAAAAAAGAAACGGAATGGAACTAAGCACAGGCAAAATCCTAGAGGAAAACTTGGTTCAGTCTCCTTTCCACCAGACCCTGGGATATGAATTCACCTTCCAGCAGGACAATAACCTAAAACACAACTCTACACTGGAGATGCTTACCAAGAAGACAGTGAATGTTCCTGTGTGGCTGGGTTACAGTTTTGACATACATCTGCTTGAAAATCTATGGCAAGACTTTAAAATGTTTGTCTAGCAATGATCAACAACCAATTTGACAGAGCTTGAATAATTTTGAACAGATTAATTAGTAAATATTGTACAATCCAGGTGTGCAAAGCTCTTAGAAACTTACACAGAAAGACTCACAGCTGTAATTGATGTTAAAGGTGATTGTAACATGTATTGACTCAGGGGTGTGGATACTTATGTAAATCAGATTTTTCTGTAGTTAATTTTCAATAAATGATGGATGTTTTTATCAATTTAATACATTTCTAATTCAGGCTGTAACACAACAACATGTGGAAGAAGCTAGTTCAATTTCACTCATGATTATAAAGCCAACAAAATGATAATAAAAACAGCATATTATTCACCTAAAAGGTTAGGTGTGTTAACCCAGCCGCTAGCTTATCTAGGGTCAATAATACATAGATAGACAGTGCATGGTTGCTCTATGGGAACAACTGCTATAATTTTGCAAGCAACATTGCTAAAATGAATGAAATAAAATTAACCTCATAAAATGTTACCTGTAATGCTCATCTCCTGTAGCCTAAAAGTTACCTGTAATGCTCATCTCCTGTAGCCTAAAAGTTACCTGTAATGCTCATCTCCTGTAGCCTAAATGTTACCTATAATGCTCATCTCCTGTAGCCTAAAAGTTACCTTTAATGCTAATCTTCTGTAGCCTGAATGTTACCTGTAATGCTCATCTCCTGTAGCCTGAATGTTACCTGTAATGCTCATCTCCTGTAGCCTAAATGTTACCTGTGATGCTCATCTCATGTAGCCTAAAAATTACCTGTAATGCTCATCTCCTGTAGCCTAAATGTTACCTGTGATGCTCATCTTCTGTAGCCTAAATGTTACCTGTAATGCTCATCTTAAAGTGAGAACATATAGCTAAACATGTAAACAATGTGTGAGTTTAGCTATTCTCCGTTTTAGATGACAGATGTGCATGAGGCCAGTAATGCCATCATACTGTAGGCCTTTGGCAGAATTGGCGATGTCTGCCATATGATAAGCTTCAAAATGGATTCACATAGCTAATATACTAAGATTGTTAGTGACAATCAAATAGAACAGATTGGAGATCTTACAACTAAACAAAAATGAAATGTTAATTTGAGAATAAAGTAGCCTACACTCTCACTTTACTGACAGCTGGTGCTGCAATTTCACCCTCTTAAATTTTCACCCGCCGTTATCTACGCATTTGGAGACTGTGTTTTTAATTTACAATGATTACATCAAGAAAGCTAGCTAATAGTAAATTAGCTAGCTAGCTGATGACATTAAATTCACTTAGCTAAACAGTGTGTAAAGTTAGCTAGCTAGCTAGCAGCTCAGTTGAGTTAGCCTACAGAGTGGCCTACTGTAATAATACATTGTTTTTTAACATTAAAAAAATGTATTTACTTACTTGAATAGGTTCTCCCATTGCCTCTGTTTTTTGGGGTCCTTACAAAAACAAAATAATGGGCAATTGGCACAATATTTGTGGTGGTAGCAAAGTAGCTATGTGGATGAAAGGAAGACAAGGAAAAAAGTGTGTTTATCACCAGAGTAGTTTAGAACGTGTTGTGATGTTTGACTTTAGCAGCATAATCCACTTTCAATAAATATAAATCGCAGACTATTGGCCACACTTGATAACTTGAAAATTAGCACTTGAAACTAGCATAGGCAGCAACTATCTGGATGGAAAACAGTGACGCACATAACACTCAGCACCCCTTCTACGGGCGTGTGGGGGGAGGTTCTTGAAATTTAACATTCAAACAAAATCTTGCTGCTATGAGCCATTCAAAATGGGGGTTTTTGCAATACAAAAGTCTCCAGACCTCCATGCGAGGCATGACTACGGCATTATTTTATATGTATGTCGATGTGAGACTAGAGGAATGCTAATCTTATCCGTTTCTAACAACAGACACAATTTTATAACAACCTGAGATGGTGGGTGTGGAAATTCTCCTTCTGGTGCTTTTCGAGGTGGAACGACCCAGGAGTGGCATTTTGTATGTGCTGAACACACATCTATTGTATTCTTTCAACATCCCCACTTTAAATCACCAGAGTAGGAGGAAGTTGATCCGAACAACTGATACAGGGTCAGCTATTTCTTCATCCTCTAATGATTAACATCAGTACTGGTGGTAACATCATCTGGTCCTAGATCAGTAGTCAAGAACAACCTACACTGCTCCTTGCCAGGGGTCATGTGCAGGGTAAAGGGTAGGCGGAGGTTACCGCTGACACCAATAGAGGGTTAATGAGCCCCTCTCTGACCCATTCTGTCCCCCCGTCCCCATGCTGGGTAGGAGCTGTCACAGTGCCAACAGCACAGTACGCTCTCCATTGTTCCCCTTACTGTCTTCATGTCCAGAAGGGACACAAAGGGGCTTCCCAGAATACAGGGGGTTTGACTGGCTGGCTGGCTTGAGCGGAGGATCCCAAACCGTTTGCATTGTAACCCACCTAAAGCCCACCATTTGGGAATGGCTGGGTTAGCAAATAACTTTGGCTCCCACTTTAAATAATACAAATTATTTCCAACAACCTAATAACTAATACTACAGTCAATATACAGTACTTACTAAAATGTTTTGTTTTGCTAAATTCTAAATGAATGAGTTACACAATTATGACTCGAATCTATCAAAGACGCTCCCCCGACCAACGAGCAGTCAAAGGAATGGTACAGTAGACACCTGTCCCTCTCCTCCTCATCTTAGTGAAGCTCCTATCCTCCTCCTATTAGTGACGCTGCTATCCTCCTCTTAGTGAAGCTCCTATCCTCCTCCTCTTAGAGAAGCTCCTATCCTCCTCCTCTTAGTGAAGCTCCTATCCTCCTCTTAGTGAAGATCCTATCCTCCGCCTCTTAGTGAAGCTCCTATCCTCCTCCTCTTAGTGAAGCTCCTATCCTCCTCCTCTTAGTGAAGCTCCTATCCTCCTCCTCTTAGTGAAGCTCCTATCCTCCTCATCTAGGTGAAGCTCCTATCCTCCTCCTCTTAGTGAAGCTCCTATCCTCCTCCTCTTAGTGAAGCTCCTATCCTCCTCCTCTAGGTGAAGCTCCTATCCTCCTCTTAGTGATGCTCCAATCCTCCTCTTAGCGAAGCTCCTATCCTCCTCCTCTTGGCGAAGCTCCTATCCTCCTCCTCTTGGCGAAGCTCCTATCCTCCTACTCTTGGTGAAGCTCCTATCCTCCTCCTCTTGGTGAAGCTCATATCCTACTCCTCTTAGCGAAGCTCCTAACTTCCTCCTCTTGGCGAAGCTCCTATCCTCCTCTTCTTGGTGAAGCTCCTATCCTCCTCTTGGCGAAGCTCCTATCCTCCTCCTCTTGGTGAAGCTCATATCATCCTCCTCTTGGTGAAGCTCCTATCCTCCTCCTCTTGGTGAAGATCCTATCCTCCTCCTCTTAGTGAAGCTCCTATCCTCCTCCTCTTAGTGAAGCTCCTATCCTCTTCTTAGTGAAGCTCCTATCCTCCTCCTCTTAGTGAAGGTCCTATCCTCCTCCTCTTAGTGAAGCTCCTATTCCTCCTCCTCTAGGTGAAGCTCCTATCCTCCACTTGGTGATGCTCCTATCCTCCTCCTCTTATTGATGCTCCTATCCTCCTTCTCTTAGTAATGCTCCTATCCTCCTCCTCTATGTGAAGCTCCTATACCCCTCCCCTTAGTGAAGCTCCTATCCTCCTCCTCTTAGTGATGCTCCAATCCTCCTCTTAGCGAAGCTCCTATCCTCCTCTTGGCGAAGCTCCTATCCTCCTCCTCTTGGCAAAGCTCCTATCCTCCTCTTGGCGAAGCTCCTATCCTCCTCCTCTTGGTGAAGCTCCTATCCTCCTCCTCTTGGTGAAGCCCCTATCCTCCTCCTCTTAGCGAAGCTCCTATCCTCCTCCTCTTAGCGAAGCTCCTATCTTCCTCCTCTTGGTGAAGCTCCTATCCTCCTCTTCTTGGCGAAGCTCCTATCCTCCTCTTGGCGAAGCTCCTATTCTCCTCCTCTTGGTGAAGCTCATATCGTCCTCCTCTTGGTGAAGCTCCTATCCTCCTCCTCTTGGTGAAGCTCCTATCCTCCTCCTCTTAGTGAAGCTCCTATCCTCCTCTTAGTGAAGCTCCTATCCTCCTCTTAGTGAAGCTCCTATCCTCTTCTTAGTGAAGCTCCTATCCTCCTCCTCTTAGTGAAGCTCCTATCATCCTCCTCTTCTTAGTGAAGCTTCTACCCTCCTCCTCTAGGTGAAGCTCCTATCCTCCACTTGGTGATGCTTCTATCCTCCTCCTCTTATTGATGCTCCTATCCTCCTTCTCTTAGTGATGCTCCTATCCTCCTCC